>NW_018128132.1:235487-236325 GCF_001952655.1 Monopterus albus
TTCCCTAGATCTAACCCAGTAGATTTTGTGCCAAAACATAAAACAGTGGTGTAATAATAATAACCTTTATTTGGCCAAGCATGTTACACACACAAGGAATTTGTTTCCGGTACAGAACCGAGGCAGCCATTTGCAGCACCAACACCGATGGCTCTAACCATCAGGGAAACTTGGGGGTTCAGTGTCCTACCCAAGGACACTTTGACATGTGGACTGCAGGACTGTGATTCGAACCTCCAGCCTTCCAGTTGGGAGGCAACTGCTCTACCCACTGAACCTCAGTCGCGCCACAGTCGTGTAACCATTGTGAACAAAAAATGATTTTATTTTTGAAATGGTAACATATTTTGTCGTTTAATTGGGAAGACTTGGTAGATATAAAGTCAAAGATGCCACAGGGTCGCTTCCTTGGTTGTTGTTATTGCTTCTCAGCAGGCTGCCTACCACCTTGTATTTTCAATATTTTTACTTAAGCAGCTTAACAAATTTGGTTGTGTAAGATGGTGAGCCAGTTCTGTGACACACAATATGATAGCCGGGGCAGTGTGATGGTTGTCTGAAGACAGAGACACAATGTCACAACTTCACTGAAACACCAAGAGTCAAATGCTACATTTGGTCATTTGCCAGAGTCAGCCGCCTCACCCTTGCCAGCGCCATAAAACTAATTTGTTCGTCACTGGGTACCACTAAATCAAGATAGGAGGAAAAAGAAGAGGAGTATTGGGAGCACAAGTATTTGATGTAAAACTTCTGGCTTGTAAATTGAGTTAAAAAAAACTTTATTCAGACTGACATGGGCACGCCCTGAAAGTCTCCTATGATTAAACCTCTGCAC
>NW_018128132.1:236635-276147 GCF_001952655.1 Monopterus albus
GAAGCCACAGTGGGGATACTGAGAGATCAGCATGTGTTTGTCTGTTGTCACATCTATTAAAAGTCTCCTTATGGCTCCCTGAGGGAGGATTTTGCAGGAGAAAGCCAAACTATGCCACCCAAGGCAGTTGGATACCCTCTGACCTATGTGACATCCCTCTCTGACGGCCAGACTCCATGACCCGGCTCTGCACGGGAGGGAGTCACGGCTCGGTTCATTTTCACTGTAGCATTTTATTCCACTTTCCCACTCACTGTGAACCCATACTGATAAATTCTGTACACTGGAATTATACTGTAAGATGTGTATTTGTGTGTGCTTTCTTACATGTAGGCTACTGTATTTTTGAACAGGCGTCAACCAGCGTTTCTCACGAGAAGAGAGACTTAGGTTTGACCAACAGGGCCAGTGGCTGATATATTTCACTTTAATGTTTATATTTCAGTTTAATGTTTATAATAGAGCAGTGAAGCCATCAGTCATGAGATAACCTCAGAGGGGGAAAACTCCAGTCTTATTATTAGAAAACATTTCTCAGATGGCATGTAAGGAGGTGCCACTGCATTGTCGCTGTAAAGCCAAAAGACAACAAGAATATTTAAATAATATTGACCCTCTATGGCTATAAAGTCTCACACTAATGTGTTATGTTGTTAGTTCCTCTTGGAGAACTCAGTTTGATTCATTGTTGGCTGGTAAGTGACATACTCACATTAATTGATACTACAATTTGCATCACTGATTTACAGTACTTCTCTGTACAGTATGTCTGGCTTTCTGACTCTGGGTTAACAGTGTACTGGTGCTGTTTAACACTGCAGGTAATGGAGTCCCTGAATACTTTGTTTAACCCTATCTGTGGGTGTTGCAGACTAGGGATTGACTCTGCATCATCTCCTAATGGGGTTGTGTTATTGTTACTTTTAACAGGCCTGCTATCGAGACTTATAGGCTAAAGCTATGTGGAGAACCAGTATGATGCTGAAGTTGGCATCCAATTAACAGCTTCTGATTCAGCAGTTATGAGCAAAAGACAGCACACAAAAATGACAAAAAATACTGAATGATTCATTTTAGTTACCAAAAATGTTAAAAGAACAAAATGATTTGTTAGGGGCAAGTGCATAATAGCTGAGCTGGGGAGAAGATCAGGAGCAGAGAAGGTCCAAGCTCATGGTCAGCCCAACAATAAAAGCAGGAAACCAAATGTCTTGCACAGAGGAAACACCCAGGAAAACAAATGCTGACAGTGGCTGTCACATGTGCTCCTAAATAGCCTGTAGAGCGGAGACCACACCCACACACCTGCTATCAATCCACTCATCAGTCATTGGCTTGTACCAAGTGAAATCCCTCTGTCAGATAACCACTTCTTCACTCTCTCACACACACAAGAGAAGGGTGTTGATACAAATCCACTCTGTTTTATTTATAAGTGCAATAAAGGGTGATTGTATTGTTTTTCCCATATAGACCACCTCAAATCAGGTCTAGATGCAAAACCACCGTACTGAGACTTGCTAAACCTGGACAAGATTATCAAGGAGAATATAAAGACTCTTTACAACAGATTTGTGAAACAACAAAAAATGGGGATCTCATTGTTACATTCGGATCACATTTGACCAGGCCTTGGTCAAAAACTGCTTCACATAGGTTTATCAAGTCTGAACTGGATTATCCCAGCCAAACTAAACGATCCTTAAAACACAGTTGACCATAAGAGTGTTCTCTTTTGTGGCTAGAAAGTAATTCAAAATGTTTATTTCTCACTTTAAAAGAAATGTATAAAGGTTATTTTACCTTTTCATCTGTAATCACATGTAAATTTAGTTTTTTTACATTTCAAATTCCTCTAACAAATAAAAGAGTGTTGCTGTGGAAGCTCTTCCATAGTTGCTCTCTGACAGAGTCTGAGGGAAAATCCACAGGCGCTGGAGACTGGATGGGGACTGACAAGTCAAGAAGATAAGAGAACTAGGAAACCATAGAGCAGAGACATAACCAGGACTGGGAGTGTGACACCAATAAATTTTGGTTAAAAATATCTGACAGCCTAATTCCCACCTGTCTGCAGCTTGTAAGTACATTTTATATTGGAGTGTCTTCTTTCCCTTATTCTGCTGTGCCAAACTATAATGGCCTCATTACTGTTCCTGAAGCCAGAGGAAAGAAAACAACCACTGCCACTTAAGAAGAATGTTGACAGTTGACAAGAGCTGCAGCTGTAGCGGGCGCTTTTCTGTTTCCCCCCAACAACACAAAGGTGACGTTTAGGCTTAATCTGACGTTTTTCAGTTTTACAGGAGAAAATATTTCAAACATGAAGGCTAACTGATAGGTTTGTGTGTGTCCCACGCAGTGGACGAGACATTACTTTCATCCCATCCTGGCTCCAGCAATTAACAAAGAGTCAGGCAATAAACTCAAACAGAAGCTTCGAAACGTATCCCATGATTCCAAATATACAAAGTGTATGGTTTCACTAACTCTCTTGCATTGTAACTGATAGTTATTTTGTTAATGCAACTTGACAAAACCCATCTATAAAATCTTCTTAGACTTATTCATGCAGGGAGAATTTCTTGTGATGCACATCTGGAAGCTGCCCTGTACAGCACACATACTGGCTGCTGACCAGCTGTTTTGTCAGAGGAACTTAAGAGTATTGTTGATGAGGGAATGGAGAAGTGTCGGTGTGTTTCTCCCCCACATTTCTTAGCAAGTCTGTGAATTTGAACCTTGACCTGATTGTTAACAAGCCAACATCTGTAAATTTGATGCTGCTGCTGCTCTGCTTGGATCAGCGCTGAACAGAGCTGCAATGCCAAATGAACCCTTCCAGTAGTTGTGCATTAACATGTGCTTAATTAGGGTTCAAGTTCTCGTAGGAATAATCAGTGAAGATATGTCTGAAATGTTGGCAAACACACTGACTGACCCTGCCTCCTGGTTGAGCCATGAGAATTTCTGTGCAGTGTCTACAATGTCCAAACATGAGAAAGTCTTGTCATGAAACAAAACGTATAATACTGAAACTACATGTGGTAAACTTAAATTTGGCATGTTTGGCTTTCACCTTCTTGCAGTTTACATATTTCCAAAGAGAGTTCAGTTACATGTGTGTGTACATTTGGCCACTTCATTTGGTGCTTGTGGCCCATCCATGGGTCCAAGGTGTGTAGGTATTCACACCTACAAAATGAGGCCATGTGAGACAGAAACTTATGAAACACACATAGAACTCATTTTGTCCTTTTCCCAAGTAAAGCAAGTTCATGATCTGGACTCCACAGTGGATATGAGAAAAATAGTGAACCTCTTGGGGGTCATCCAGGAAAGTCCAGTCCAGTATAATCCCATGTCTTACTCCAGTAACCACGCTAGAAGGGAAATGTGCTGGTTTGTGTTCTACTTTGGGTCCAAGCCTCTGTGCAGGAGGCACTGAGCTTAGTGTTGCTCACAATGCCAGTTTTACAGCAGCTCACACACTTGGTAACATTATCATTAATAAAATTAAAAAAACACCTTTTATTTAGAAAAAAAAAAATCAGACAGAGGATAGCCTGACCAAGGTGTACAGGGATTAAGGTTGTGGTTATTTAAATAACTCTTGAATTAAACTAAAGGAGTCTTGGCATTTCTTTTTTATTTACAAGTTTAACAGATTTTGTAGTTCAGTGACAAATAATTAAAAAGAAGAGAGATTCTTGGGGAAGTTGGACTTGTAGATATAAAATTAGCCTAATAAAGTAGTTAGATTAATAAGTCATTGTATTTTGTGGTTACTGTTTTCATAGTATACGATAGATAACCTTTTTGGTATCCAAATTAATTCCATGATTAGTAGGAGTGGTACAGCAGCCTTCCAACCTGCTCTATTCATACAATACATGTTGAACTGAGCTTTAATCCAGATCTAACTTGAGACCAAACCAACAACATGTTTCGAAATAACAATTCCCTCAAGATTTTCTGGGGAATTTGGATTTTGCTGAATACATTTATTTTCTTCAAAAAAAAGAAAAGAATCCACCTGCAGAGTGACCATTTTAAAATTCTTAAAAAACAAACTTTTATTCTTTCGTGTTGACAGAAAACAAGATTAAATGCTTTGGTAGGATGATGTGTTTGCTCTCCATAATGGAAAGCTTCCTAAATTTCCCAGCATCCCCTGTCATCAGAAGGTGTCATGAACATGTCAAAAAACCTCCAGTGACACAACAGATGGTGAGCACATTAACATACTGGGGATAATGGCAAACACTGACAAACCTGAGAGAAAGCAGTGCCTCTAATCTGTGGGTTTTTCTAACCTAAGGTGAGTTATGAAGCGCTCTTGAGAAATGTTAGCAGATTTGCCTGAACTCGACTTTCTGGGGTTCATCACACTTCAGAGGACTGTTGTTTTTTCAAGGCCTGGACCTTGAACATGCTCGGACTGAATTCCATTGTAAAAAACAAAACAAAACAAAAAACGCTGTTAATCCTCTATCACATACTTGTAGCTAATTTTTATTTAATTGTAATTAACCTTTATCTTCCCAGGTCAATCCCAACAACCTCTTTCTCATAAACAACCTGGGCAAGATGACAATTTGACATATTAAAGACAACACAACATAACACTCACAAACAATAAAGCACTTTGTTGCTGAGCAGGCAGTGTTGATTTCTGCTCAAACAGGACAAGAACAAGAGTTTTACATGTTTGAAATATAAATCATTATTTTGTTTTTACTAACAACTTCAAATCCCTCTGCAATACTGTGATAACAGTCTCCCAATGAACTGTAAACCCCTACAGTTCTCACTTTAAATAGTGGATGCATTGCCACCTTTTACAGTGGAATCAGTGAGTCGGTAGCACCTGGCTGTCTTATAAAACAAAATAACTGGGAAATCAACTCTTCACTAAGTTAATGATGCTTGCCTGTTGAATGCCAGCAGAGGAGTCTGATAACCAGGCAACAAAGTCAGTTCTGTATCACAGTGGAATGATTCATTAAGCGGGGATCATTACGAGCCTTTTGTACGTGGCATTCTTTGAAATGAGCAGTAAATGATGATGTCCCTTTTCTTCCTCTCTCAGACCTTTTTTCAAAAAATGCTAATAAACAAAGATGTATTGCATCCTTTTGTCTGCCATGGAACAATTTGGACTGTTTGCTGATAAATGATGATATTTATCTCTTCTTCGCTTTCTTTCCCCCTCTGCTCTGCTTCGTCACTTGTTCGAACATAAGGGATGTCTCCATGTGGAAACAGTGATGAACCTGTTTCCAATAGCAATTCCCATGACCCTTTTCTCTGCTGTAAAGTTTGGGAAACACTGAACAATCGGCCATGATGGATCTGAGGACATTCCAAATCCTCTTGAGCTGTTTACACTGCCTGTTGATTTGATAGAGAAGAAGTGTCTTGTGGGATATGTGGTACTGTGAAGTCTTTCCTCCTTATCCCCCCTACAATGGCACAGTCTTTGACTCTTTCATATGAAAAGAGTGATCACTGTAGGCAGCTCAGACCTCATCTGTCTTTTTTAGCATGCGTTTGTTGCTGATTGATGCTGATTGTTGATAGTCAGTGTGTAGACCTGGAGTTAGTCATCTATAAGGGGTAACAAGGGCTTGCATGAATGCGGAGGGGTTACCACACAGTCAGAGTGTTGCTGAAGGGATCACAAAGTGGTCAATCGTGTGGCAGCTGCAGCTCAGGAGGTTGTCCATTTATTGCAGGATAGCGCTTTGCTATAAAAGAGTTACATAAATACACTGCATCTGACTCATTGATGAGCGTAGCCAGTTTTGATATCTGCTGCAGTCTCATACTTCTCAGTGTATTATCACAGGAAAAAATACATTTACAGTAAAAGAAATCAGGTTGCATTTTGTGCGGAGCCAATCCCGGCCGGCAATCGGGCGAAGGCAGGGTACACCCTGGACAGGTCGCCAATCCATGGCATATTTTTGTTAATCTTTTTAAGAATTCTGAGATGTGTTATCCATTTTAGACTAATGTAAGTCTTTTCACAGGTCCACTGATAGAGGCCCAGGCTGATAAAGACTGATAAAAGAGCAGCTAGAGGTTAATCTATTAGATGAACTTTTACTGTGCCTTTGTGTCTATGTTTTGACATGGGGCAGCATATCAGCGCAGCGGTTAACACTATCACCTCCAGGTTTAAGCCCAGGCCGACCCGAGGCCTTTCTGTGTGGAGTTTGCAGGTTCTCCCTGCGGCTGCATGGGTTTTCCCCCGGTACTCCGGCTTCCTCCCACAGTCCAAAGACATGCAGCTTAGGTTGACTGGTGACTCTAAATTGCCCATAGGAGTGTGTGTGGTTGTCTGTCTCTAAGTGTCAGCCCTGTGAAAAACTGGCGACCTATCCAAGATGTACCCCGCCTCTCGCCCAATGTCAGCTGGGATTGGCTCCAGCCCCCATCACAACCCTATTCAGGAGTAAGTGGCATAGATAATGGATGGATGTGTTGATACAATGATATTTATGTTTACTTTTGCATGCCCCTGTATCTTTCCTAAATTTTCAGAGCAACTTTGTATTGTTTGCATCGATCCTTCCCTCTGGCAGCAAAATGTATAGCAGAGCTACCTGACCCCTTCACTGTAGGGGGTCAAATATTCAGGTTTTTCCTTTAATTGGTCACCTGTCTGCATGCCCTCTTCATCATTCAGCATCTGGTTCATGGTCCTATATAATGAGAAGGAAACATCTTGTTAACATATCCATACCCTGACTTGCTGTGCATGTAGGGAACCCAAAGGGATTACACTCAGAGTGTGGACCCGTCCCACTGACATACTTCACTGTCACCACACACACATAGAGCCAACATGTTTCCTATTAACTTCCATTCAGCTGGTTGGCTATTAAGTTATTCAGAGATCTACAATCAAGAGCCTGAAATCACACCAGATTATCCACAATCTCCAAGACTGAATCAGACAGCAGTTTTTTGTCCAACCTGGTTGTATTCTCAGTCTCAGGTGATTTGACTTGAAGATTGCTGTGTGCTAAGACAGTTTAGTTACATGTGGTTACAGACTGATTAAATGTGAGAGGAGGTCCACAGAATGTAGCTGTTTTGCTGAATGTCATCTTCACTGAAATTGTAACAGTAGAATACATCTCAAACTTTACATCGTCAATATCAAAAACAAGGCTTAACATCACCTCACCTGCGGGTCACAAAGAGCAAAACAGGTGCATTTATCAACAAAAACATACAGTATGAAACAGAAGCAGCTAAACAGATGGCAAAGTCAACGAAAATAAGTTAACTGAGCTGATCCAAACAGTTGGGTTTTGATCACACTTGGATGAATTATTCATTTGAATGAATTATGCAAGTGACCAAACCTCTGATATGGATACGCTTGAACTTCATTTTAACTTCATTCACATGTACAAAATAAAAAGAAAAGAAAAAATCATCACTGGCACAATTTTCTGATTCTGATATATATAGTTTGTTAGCATGATGTTATGCTGATTGAAAGCACACACATGATCACTTGTAATATAATGTAACACAGTAAGTGTGCCATGTGTTGTTCTGTCTCCTTAAACTATATGTGAGCTGCGGTTTTTGCTATCTATTGATATGTCCCCTCATCAACATGTGCTTTTATTGGACAGTGCGTATGTGATTCGGGCTCTAATACGCCCACTGTTTGCATTTTATAAGTCACAACTGGTTTGTAATATTGTATCTAATTCTACTAAGAGGTCTCATTGTATTTGGGTAGATTTATTTTTTCTTGTTGTAAAAGCCCTCCAACATCCTCAGCTGAACTCAATCAGAGAAATGTGTCAGTAAAAATATAAAACACATAAACATTCTGTACATTTGTCAGCTACCTCCATCGTGGTAGTCTCAGCTGAGCAAGCAGGGCACTGAAATCCCATAATTATTTCTGAATGTGCTCAAAAGACACCAACATGCGACTCTGACCCTCTAAAGCACTCAGCCCACACCTAGACCGTGTCTCATGTTCCTCATAGGTACCTGCACAGAGGTCAGAGCCATACCATGAAACTAATCTCCTCTACACGAGTCCACTTTATCAGGGCTGACAGCTTTATAAAGCTACATGGGCTCCTGGTACTATGGACAAATTATGAGCCAGCACCATCTAATGCTTTTGAAATCTCAGGTGTTAACCGGTCAAATAGGGATGTTAATGGGAATTACATGTGACTGTTTCCAAAAGTGAAGTTCTGGCTTTACCTTTCAGTTTAAACTAGCTTGTTTCAGGGAACCGGCGACAGGAAGTCTGGTCTCCAGTGTTTTATTCTTCTCTATAGAAAGAGGTTTTATGTGGTGTGTAGTGCAGCTTATTCCACCTCTCTGAGGTGTGATACAGTCTTTATTTATTCCTCTCAAAGTGAGTAGGAAAATCGCTGTGACCGTTCCCGAACCTGTTCAGATATTTCTGCCAGACATTTTCTGCATCAAGTGATATTTAAGATATTGCTATAAAATATTATAACTCCCTGAATGAGAAATGGATCCCTTATAGTGCTGACCCTAAACAGCAACTCTACATCTGTGAATCGTTTTCTTGTGTGTGTGTCTGTTACCTGCCTTATTATTATGGTTTATTATTTACTTTTCAATCCTCCAACCGGCCCCCTAGAAAGACATTTATACAGCACTAGTTTGCTGCCAGCATTACCTCAGGGCTCCTGCTTCGTGCTCTCAGACGCTTTCAGGGATTTTAGATTGATTTGTTGTCATTGATAATTTTACAGATGTTATCATAAAGAGCATTTTGTAACTATCAAGTAGGAGAATGATGCCGGTGGCATTTTCTCTAAAAAGTTTTCTCCATTGCAGATTAGTGGTATATAAATGTCATGTCTAGGAGACACGGTCACAACATACTAAACTGTAGACCATCTAGAACATCCAGAGCCAAAATAAACCACTGACTGCAGAAAGTATTATCTACAGTAACAAGTTAAAGACCCACATGTTTTTCTCGGGAGCCGGAGGAACAAATTAAAGCTAACATGAGAGTGAACGGCGGGCTTTAGTCAGGTGGGCAGCAACACAACGGGATGCTCATTTTGGTCCATGACTTTAAATCAATGAAATATACAGTAAAAGTAAACACTGTACGAAGCAGATAAATAAAGGCACACGATTGATTTTAGAATATATGACTTTATTGAAAAAAGGCTTGAGCTAAAATACTGCCTCTTTGTTTACACGGTGACAATACAGTGGCTAATGCTCTAATACATCTCATGTATATGAAGATAATGCGTCACAAGCTGCCTCAAAAGAATAAAGTTGTTTCACATTGTTTTGGGGTCAAAAAGCAGAACATGCACACCCATGATGATGAATTTATTAAACACTTTTACACAGATTTATTGTAAAAGCTCTGGTGCCAAATATGCACCATGATAAAGGTGTGTTTATATTTGGCTGACATTGTTTAATCATACCAAATGTTGTCTACAGTGATGGTCTGATGAGAGCGGTGCTAACACTGCCAGGGTTAAATAGGGCCTGCAGTACTATACATAAATACACATAAAAAGTCTGTTAAATAAAGCTAAATACTTGTTACAAAATGAATCGAATTCGCACAACTCAAACCCCATTATTGTAATAGCATTTCACTACAGGTGATGCGATATTATTTTTCCTGCTCTCAAGATATTTATCACATTATTAGAAAGTCTGAAGTTTACAGTAGTAACAACACAATCTTCTTTTTAATGTTAATAATCTAATCTAGGAATGGAGAGGCGGTTTACATGACCAGTAACATTGTAACATAGCATTTAAGCTTGTTTATCAATGTGTTTGAAACATTTGTATATATATATATAAAATTAGTATCCATGAACTTCTATTACATTAATGAGACATTAATTACAGTTACAGGGTTTTTACACTACTAGCTGTAAATTGATAAGATTATCACCTGTTAGCAGACAGTTAACAAATAGATCGTGTAGAACTAAACACGATCAGACGGTGACCACAACCCCAGGGCTTCCTTTAGAATGTTAGGGAAAAGAAGGAGCTCTAGTGTTACGGCAGCGCAGCAGCTGAGAGCAACTGAGGCGGAGGCCCGTGGGGCACAGGGAGTGTCCAGATTGAAAGCACATGTTGGGCGCTTGGATTTCAACTCAGAGATTTAGTTCTGTTCTGATTCAGTGGCCCTGTCGACACATCATACATCAACCTCAGTACAGCTATAGAAAAACTGAAGTTAGTGTTCGGCTGGGACGACCGATAGTTTCTTCACTTGGTGTCAAGGGTTTTAATTTTCAAACACTGTGTGCATGTTACATCTCAGACTGGCTGATAAGGAAACAATGTGGAGAGGACAACAAACCAAAAGGATGAAATGTATCTCATCTGGCACTTTTTTTTTTATCCACATGGCAAAAGATGTATTATTCCACTGGAAAAGGAACCTGTTGCATTCTGTGTATTACTAGGTTATGTAAAATATTGCATGCATTTTTAAAAGTGAAATGTAATACTGGTTCTCACACTTTAAGGAATAGCCTTCATTTAGTAGTGACTGCTTACTGTACATTGCATTAAAAAGGCATTTAGTAAGATAATACACAATATAGAAATAAAACAATTACATACAAAACACATGTCTAACAATAAAGTGGCTCAAATAGATATAAAAAAAGTGAACAGATCACAAACTTTCATTTTGCCACTGTGAACATTTCCTTTGTGACGTTCATCACTCTGCTCTTTCGTGTGAATATTTATTAGCTTTTCGTTCCTAAAAAGGGCCGGTGTTGGTATGAAAACACTGCAGCTAATTTGTTCAGTTGTCATGACATACATTTACTCAGCCACTGTAATAAGTAGTAAAAAAAAAACAAACAAAAAAAACTGCTTTTGGAATTATGATGTTTTCTACCCTTTTACTAACAATAAATGAAATATAAAATCAAGATTTTAATGTTCACAGGTTTCTTCATTTTTCACCTTTGACTGTACAAATATTTAGTCTCTGTTTCCTGATATATTGATCAATAAAAAAGCTGCACTGAGAAGGGTTTATTCCATTTCTTTGTCAGCACAGTATGGCCTTAGCATAACCTCAGCGTTTCATTTCATTTTTCACTTTACACTCCAACAACAGCCCTTTTTTGTAACAGGTAAAAATATAGTGTATCATACAGAGTTCACAAAATAAACAGTGAAATACAAATCTGTTAATGGCTCTTACCCCTTATACTGAATATATAGCACCATGATATCAGTGCTTGTGTCTACATCGTTTGTGTGAGCTTCCTCTCTGTTGTGTTTTGCAGTGAGTTCAAAGACAGTGCAAGGCTCGTGATACTTTGGCCTAACCCCACTGGCCTCATCTCTGGATTTGTCCCAGAAAGTGGTGAAGCGAGCTTTTCTCATAACACCCCCATCCCAAATATTGTTTTAATGAGCATAACATCAGCAATAAAATGTAGAATTAACTTTTTAAAAATAGTGTTAAAAGTACATGGTCTGTTGTAAAAATAACTGATCATATTCATTTTGGGGTCTCTTCAGTTTGCCAAACCAGATTTGGGTCATGACCTTACATTGATAGGAAGTGAAGCCAACGGGACCCACAAAACTGTGTTTGTGAAACAGAAAGCTCAGTTTGTTCCTTTATAGTGGTGTGAAGCAACAAATCCTATGTTCAGACACAGTTAGTCAGAATTAGTTTATGTGAAGCACATTCATACACACACACTCTCGCTTTCTCACTCATGCCACTTACTCAGCACACACTCACACACTCACACACACACACACATATGTACATATCTTTGCATCATTTCAAAGTGTAATTGCACTTGGTGCTAACATGGTGACTGTGTGAGTGTCCAGAGGGATCAGTGGTGGTGCTGGTAGTGAAGTGCTGGTTCTGCTAGTGGTCCAGAGAGGTGGACAGGTACATGCAGAGTGTTTACATACATCCATAGCAGTGACAGGGAGGTATAACAAGGCCTGATGACATGCATCTTCTCTTGGGTTTAGTCTTTCTTGGTACTGCGTCTTCTGGATTTCTTCACTCTGGAGAGAAATGGATTAGTTAAGACTGAAAATGAGCACAGTTCAGAAATAAGTACCCAAAGATTTAATGATGTTTGGTAATAAAATCCAGTGACTGAACAACAATGGTGAAGGTTAACAAACACGTGTGGATGGTTAGTCAGGACAGCTACCAGTGGTGGAATGTAATTCTGATAGTTGTAATTTGCTTGAGTATTTCCATTTTCTGCTACTTGATACTTCTACTCCACTACATTAATGTGTCAGCTACATTTACTTTTTACTTTTTAGATGAAGTTTTACACTGAAAAAACATATGAGTTTACAATTTACAATAAATAAAGATGAAGCCAATGCTGCCCAACCAGAGGTAGAAAGTAACTTAGTACATTTACTCAAGTGCAATACTTAAGTACAACTTTGAGTTTCTCTACTTTATTTGAGTGTTTTAATTTTCTGCTACTTCATACTTTGACTTCACTACATTTTATAGAAAAACTTTGTACTCCACTACATTTATTTGTTAGCTTTAGTTACTAGTTACATTTCACACTGAAATGAAACAAAATAAGTATGTAAAGACAGACTTTATTGGTGAGAAATTCACAAGCTACCCAGCAGTATGTAAAGTACTTCAAACTATAAGAATATAAGGTAGTTAACATTAACACCAACTTTAACGCTGTGATGTACACAATAATACACCAGTACCTATAGTCCAATAATATGATATATCTTAATGTTAACTGTGCCATTCTGTATAATGAGTACTTTAGTACTTTAAATATACTTTATACTAAAACTTTTGCACTTTTACTTAACTAGCAATTTGAATGCAGGACTTGTACTTGTAACAGACTTGTACACTGTGTTATTACTACTTTTACTTAAGTAAACAGTTTGAGTACTTCTTCCACTGCTGTTACCAACCTTGTTATCCCTTACAAAAAACAATTCATTTAAGTCCTCTTGCCAAATTTCCTCTCTAACCTCTGGTTTCAGTTAAATGACCCAAAAATGTAAAAATAAGTAATATTTCACAAAAAGATTCAGTCCAAAGCGCTTTGTCAGTTCACAACCCCTTAGATTTTTCTGGTGACCCTTTAAAGGACCCAACCCTTAGGCTGGGAACCACTATACTAAACTAACTAGACCCAACCCCAGACCTAAACCTGCATACTCTATAGAACAGACAGACGTCGGGATCAATAATGTAGTAATGTCTTCTACAATAATACATCAGTCACAGGGGCTGTTGTTTAGCATGAGCACTTTTACTTTTGATATTTGAAGTATGTTGCTGATGACACTTCTGTTTTTACACTGCTGTATTAGTACTTTTACTTAAATAAGGAATCTGACTAGTTCTTTCACCACTGCCAACAACAACCATTTAATAAAACAATATTAACAATTAATAGACATTATTTTCACTAACTAGCCATTTCAGTAGCTCCCGGCCTCCTTTCTTCAACTTGTATACACAGTCACAAAAATGCTGCCAAGGAATACAGAGTCCTGGCAGTGAAGATGATGTGCATATGTTTTCTAACAGAGGATATGAACATGCAGCTGGGTGCTGGTGAAACAAGTGTGCATGCTGTGTGCTTAGCAGAGCAGTCATGGTCACGTTAGGGGCCTCGGGTGTTGACAGGCAGTTCTGATTGGTGGATATTAAGACTATAAATGTGATTTATGTGCAGTGTAAGTGAACAATTATATTGGTGATGGTGACAAAGAGCAACCAAGCTCACAAAAATCCTATCCTACATTTTCTTTTTCATACACAGTGTGTGTTTGTGTGGTCGCAGGCTGTATTATTAAAGGTTATATTTTCACATCTCTACATTGTTTTGACACTGGACTTTGGTTTAAACAGGTGGAGCATTTATAGATTCACTCACTTTGTACATTCATGACTCCCATTCTCAGCACCTACAAAATACAGGTACACTTAAGACTTTCCATGCTGAAGCCAGTTACTGCAGTTGTTTTCATGTTTTTGTCTCAGAAAACCCAGTGAATGGGCTCAAATGCTTCATGGAAGAACTCAAACAAAGTGGCTTCTCAGCTGAAACATATGAATTTTACTTATTTATTTTTTGACATGTCTATAAAGAACACCTGATTTTCTACATACAATATTCATTAAGACACACACAACAGGCTGAATATGAAAAGTCCGTGTTGCGTGTGTCTGGCAGACTGTTTACTGCTGTGCCATTCGTGTGGTAACACTACACTTAAAAACGCATCGCATATTCATGCAACTCCTTAAATTACATAACAAACAGTACCACTCCCCAACCAAGACATCTAATGTATGTAGCTGATAAGCAAGTAGTGATGATAAGCATGTCTAAAGGAATTTTTAAAAAGCTATTTTAAAATATAATAAACCCAAGATGAGAGTGTAGCATGATGAACACTGATGCTCCTTGGCTGAAGTCTCGCACATGCTTTCAAGCAGAAACACAAGTGGCAGATTTATGTCTGTCTTTACTTGATGATAATCATTTCACTGATAATAACTCAGCTGCTTACATTAACCGTGTCACTGATTTCCTTGAGTAATTGTCAGCAGAAAACTGAGAAATGGGAGCTTTTTGAAAATGATTTATTTCTTTTTTGCACACTCTAAACTCAGAAGAGCTGAAGAGCTGTATTTTATCTCAGCACCACTTGTGTCTGAGCAAAGAGAGTGATAAGGGTTTGCTTACTTGTTAATGGCGTTCTTTAAGTACTGCTGCAGCCACTTGGTCTCTGGGTTGATGCAGACTTCCCTGTTGTTCTTCAGCTTGGCACTGTGGAAGAAAAAAAGTGGAATTTGAGGAATCAAACTCAGTATTTTACAACTCCTGTGTGTAAAATGAAAATTTTAACTGAAAATGGTGACGTGTAGCTCATCTGTGTCCTGTATTACACTGAAAACAATACAACAGCACATTATTTGATGTGACACCTCATCAATTTTATTCACTGTTCAAAATAAACATAATGCAATGCTGATGCAACACTTTCCAAAAAAAAGTTGGGAGGGTTGCATTTCAGGGCTAATAAAGAGGTAAAACAATGAAATGATGATTCCAATTGAAACAGGTTATGTCAACAGGCGATTGCATCATGACTTGGTACAAAAGTCCAGGAAAGGCAAAGCCCTTTAGAAGATGGACCGAGGACCCGAAAAAGCAAACTTCAATTATTGAAATAAGCCGAGCAGGTGAAGACTTTTGCCCATGGATATCCATGAGCGATTTCCTGCTGCATCATATATTACAAGATAATTTCACAGAGTTCCAACTCTTACCAGGTCTGTGTCAAATAGACTCAGACTTTTCACATTCCAATTTCCACCGTTTGTGAAGATGTGAATTTGCTTGCAACCACCACAGACTTTGATGTTCATTAAACTGGTTACTCTTGATACTGTCCTGCACTGATAAGGTTTGACTAGTTGCTGTCTATTCTATATCAAAGTCCCCTTGATCTTAAATCCTGCAGTTAAGGCAGACATTTTATAATTCATAGGACAATATATTGTATGTAATGGCTGGGCAACACCAGTGGCTCAAATTAGTTTACAACACATTCCAAAAAAAGTTGGGACAGTAAAGCGTTTACCATGGTGTGATGTTGCTGTTCCTTTTCATGCTTAAAAGACATTTAGAGACTGAGGACACCAAGTGATTTTATCATTTTGTCCCATTCTTCCCACAAACAAGTCTTAAGGTGAGTAACAGTCTACTGCCCCAACGTTTAAGATTGTGTTGCAGCATCAGAATTGAAACGGGTGTTTATTTTGAACAAAGAATAAAGTTGATGAGGTATCACATGAAATAATGTGCACTGCATCAGTGACGGCCCAGGACTGTTGTGCACCTTAAAACGTGTTTGCAGGAAGAATGGGACAAAATGACACCTGACACATTTAATCACTTGGTGTCCTCAGTCCTTAAATATCTTAAGTGTTGTGAAAAGGAACAGCAACATCACACTATGGTAAATAAATACTGCCCCAACGTTTAAGATTGTGTTGCAGCATCAGAATTGAAACGGGTGTTTATTTTGAACAAAGAATAAAGTTGATGAGGTATCACATGAAATAATGTGCTGCTGTGTTGTTTTCAATGTAATACAGGACATAGATGATTTATACTGGAAACAAATTCCTTGTGTGTAACATTCTTGGCCAATAAAGGTGATTATCCTTTTTATTATCATCCTTATCATCCTTATAAATCACTATTTTCATTTTAAATTTTGATTTTACATACTGTGCCAGCTTTTTCTGATTTGGGGTTGTACTAAAACATTCTGAACAAATACATTTTAGTTTAAAGACAGAGAATATTTTAAATCCGCAATTTACATTTGATTTTATAATTTCTACACTTATACAGGTTTTGAATGAAGGACTGTGGGAAGTATTGTAGCGGCAGCAGAGATAAAGAAGAAGCAAAGTATCAAACTCACATATGATACTGTAAATGAGTTTGGAGACCATGCACAGTACTGGAGAATGTCTTTGCCTCTGGGCTTCCTCTGTAGCCACACATCCGGTGACGGTGTGCATTGCAGAGATTTTATCTGCTCTATTAGTTGTGTGGTCAACCAAACCATAACAAGACCTCCTTGTAACTTCATGGAACTGTGACAAACATTTTCATTACAACTCCCTAGTTGTTTCACTTGGTTTAAATATTAGGCAATTGTTTGTGCTGACAGCTCAACAGGGAACAAGACTGTTTACTGGATAAATTACCTTCTAAGATGGTTTTGCATATTTAGCTAAATAACTGCCATATATGATGTATCACATGAAATAAGTTTATTATTATTATCATATCCGTAGTGCATTCACAGACTGTTTTCCAAAGCATACAAAAGAAGCTAGTTCATGTTGTACAAACTTGGAACTTGCTTGGGTGAGTTAATCCATCACAATAAACTATCTGTACCCTTCACTGTTCTATATTAAATAGTTAGATTAAGGCCATATGGGAACCTTTTTCTTAATTCACCTTTGACAGTGTAAACTGTGTCTGTATAAAGCATTGGTAATCAACAAGACAAATAGCTGTGAGGTGCACAGTGTGAACATCACAGTTTTCTGCAGTATCAGATGTTGGAGCGTCCTTGATCACCCAAACATACATTTCAGAGCAGGTCCGGCTCACAGTTACGAGCGATCAACATACGGTAACTTTCTGAGTTAAAGTCTGAGCAAGTTTCAACTCCCTGTAAGCCGATGCACAAAGTACTGGAATGTGTGGAAACAAGGTTTCTTGCAATGTAGAACGGTGAACTACAAACTCACTGCAGCCAACAGTTTAGATACAGGTGGACAGTAATGTACAATACAGGCATTTTGCAGTTATAAAATTTAAACACCCCAAACCACTAAGGTGGGCTTTTAAAAATACCAGAAGAAACAATTCCTGACAGCCCTATAAAGACCATAATTTATATTTAAAGTTAAGGAGAAAATGCTAAAGATGCTGCACGTCAAACTACCATATGCCTTTATCGGTGGCTAATAAATCACAGTGATATTTATTTTTTATCAAAGCCCACTTCAGCAAAAGCTCAAACTAATCTCTGACACCTCCTCGAATGGACACATCCCAGCTAACGCTAGAGGATTACTACTTTCATCAAGCTGTAGCCCTAATGTGTTTTTCCAACTAAAAACAGGACGTGCTTTTTTGTTTGTTTGTTCTCTGTCTCTTTCTCTGTCAAATAAATAAAAAAACCTAGGTTTTGAAATTAACATAGTATGTCAGCATAATATCTGATATGAAGGCCGAGTGCAAAAACACCTCAGCTGAGCTCTAAAAACTCCAACACATTTAAACTGAACACTTTAGGATTACTACACATTACAGACTGACACCCGCCGGTCAGCGGTGGAAGATCCCAGGTCTCTGCTTCCACTCAGGGAAAGCTGGCAGGGAGGCTTGTACTGCCCTGTAGGTTGTAAAGCTGTGTCTACACTGCACACAAATCAACATGACATACTACAGTTTAATTTGTATCTGGGAAAGCATTTCTATCAGACTGGCCTGGTTTAAGAGTTTTGAAAGGCTCGGTTTAACAGAGATGTCAGCCTTCATTCATAGGATGCAGTTTTCGTGAGTTTTGCAGATGTTTTTATTCCACAATTATTTTAGGACACTGTAAATCACGAGTTAGCAAAATATTTGTTCAGGCAATGGTAAAAACAGCATTTTACAAGTGTGGAAGTCAGTGTCTCTGTAGGATCTCAATTAATTCATTGTAAAACATCCATTTCTATCATTATGCTGTTGTTTCATGATGGCAGCTTGTGCTGGGATAAAATCTTTATGATTATATGTCTATTTTTGTGTTAACTAACTAACTCATTATCATTGCTCTATTTCAAGCAGGACATGCTTGAAAGGAGATTTTATCCAAGTGAGACTGTCCTAGTTAAAAAACAGTTACACACTGTGAAATAACAGTACAAAAAACTTGCTTTGAATTTTTATTGGGCATTCTGTGTTTAAATATTCATGTTATAAATAACATTTGTCATTTGTCAGTAATTTTACAGTAAGGCCTTAATGTAAGATCTCTGTGTTGTGTGGCTTGCTTTGAATTTTTATTGGGCATTTTGTGTTTAAATATTCATGTTATAGATAACATTTGTCATATTTTTTTCATTAATTTTACAGTAAGACCTTAATGTAAGATCTCTGTGTTGTGTGTCGGTATAAGGACAAGTGTTTATTAATATGCAGTATTTGTTAATATCCTCTCATATGATTAAAGTGTTTTAGATCTTTTAAAAGTGTATTGTAAACTTTTTTTTAATAAGCTACGTCAAAATGCTAAATGGGGTATCTTGAACAATGAAAAATCAGTTTTCAAACAAACGGCACCTTTGCTTAAAAAATTCTGACTTTTTAAAAATTTGTGACAATTTAAATTCTGTCCCACTGACCAAACTGTAAACTGTGTCATCAGAAAGTTCTGGAGTAAGTCATTTTTATTTTTATTTCATTGTTTACTCATCAGGATGATATTATTTGCAGCAGACGGCAGACGCAGTAGCTACAGGGATGTCAGCTCTGCAGTCACAGAGAGAGTGATGGCCGACCTGTTGATGGATAGTTGAGTCACATATTTGTTCTGTTATCAGACAGTGCCGTGAGAGTTTCAGATCCACTGGGCTGGGGGCAGGCAAAACGGTCTTCCCCCTTCACACATATGGGTCTCGCGCCTCTGTGGCAAACGGTTGTTTTGTATGGGAGTTCACAACTCAGAGGTGCCTCACTGCTCCTCCTTTTGCTCCCTCCATCTCTCCATCACACATATTAAACATCTTCACCACTGTCTGATTTAGTTTCTACCCCCACCTCTTCCATTCCTCACCCTGCTTAAATGCACACACACGTGCAAATGAGCAAATGGCCCCTAAAACTTAAAAGAGCAGTTAAGGAGCATCAATTCAAACATCAGCCCTAAATCCCTCAAACTAACGTGAGCGTCGGGTGGTCGGAGAGCTCGGTAACTGGATCAGTGTTTGCTTTTCCTCCAGGGACCCCTTCTTCCCCATCTCTTTCATTTTATTTGAGCTGGTCAGCTTATGCGCTCGGAAGCTCTCTGCTGTTTTGAAGTGTCTCCCGTCATCCTGTTTATCTGTCTGCTCGTCTGGATGACTGAGAGCCCAGGTCCTAATTGATTTGACTGGAATTCCACAAGCAGCAGGTAGTAATTACTTCACAGCAAGTTAATACCAACAGCGTGCTGGGGGTGGGGGGTAGGATGAGGGTACACGTGGGGACACACGAGGGAGGGGGTTTGGAGGGCAAGAGGGGTGTAGTGTTACTGGCTTTCTTTCATCTGCCTCCATAGAGATCTCGGCACAGCGTTCTGTAGGATTTTCATCTGAATGACTTCTTGACTCCTCTGACAGTTTTCTGGAGAGAGGTTAGAGTTTATGGCTTGGCCAGAGCGACGTGTGTCCTCTCTGACCTTTTGCCATTCGGATACCCCAGCAGTGACCAGCCCCCCTCCTCCTTCTTTTAGTAGATCCCCACAGTCTTTTAGCCTTTTGGCTCTGAGGCTTCTGCCATCCTATTTTCTATAGCGAACAAATGAACGAAGCTTTTTAGTTAATGTGTTCCAGACCAGTGACATTATACTCAATGTTGCCTCGCAGTTTGAGGTGGGAAATAACAAAAGAGTGGATAAGGGACGCAGAAGGTCAGCAGAAATACAAAGGCAATCACTCTGACCCTTAATGATTGCTTCCTTTGCAAAACATAAACGTTCCCTCGAGCTCTGGCAGCTACAACTTTCCTCTGTGTGAGTGGATCATGTTGTTTTAAACTCAGGCCTCTCATTCAGGAAAGAATAGAAGGATATTAACACTACGCACCTACCTGCAATTTATCAGCACAGAGTTTGATTAATGAGTGTATCACTACAGTTTTTTTATTTTGATGTTCCTTATATTCAAAGTAACATTAAAAGTGAGAAATAAAAAGGTTTTAATACAAAAGACTAAACTAGTAAATACAAGATCATCAGGATATTAACACATCAAGTCATTACTGATGTTTCTTTTCTCTAAGTCTCCTATTGTACATTGTATTTGAGCAGATGTGTAATTGTTTTTTATTTATTTTCATTCATTATATAAAATAGTTTTATTGTTGTTGATGTTATTTTATTCATTATAATGCATAAATAATTATCAATAGGTGCAAGATTAAAATGGCATTAGTTCACATAGTCTACCTGTCAGAAGGTTGGAGACACTTTCTGATTGAATCAAATGGGAAAGTGTCTCCAACCTTTTGACAGGTAGTGAATGTAACGTAATTTAGTTGCCATTTAATTTTTGTGGCTGAGGGATTTCTGTAGCAAATGTGTGAATATGTATTCTTATAAATTCCTTTAAGCATTCTTTCATTTCCATCATTTGGTACACCCCCCATGTATTGTGTTCCTAAAAATGTTTTGCGCCCAGATCTAACTAAATGAGCCCTTTCTCCATGAAGAAGTCACAAAGGCACAGTAAATATAACAGACTGTATCAGAACAGCTAGGTTCCAATTGCACTGTTGTGGTCAGTAAAAATATTAAGTACAACTAAGGGGAAATCCTGTCAGGATGGTTAGTTTACATTAGTGCTGCTGCTGATTCATAGATAAAACCCTGCAAGTAATTTCAGCACCACGCTGAGCAGTGCGGGACCTGCCAGCCTCCTCTTAGACTCGCTCCCTCCTCAGGGTCTGGGAGCTGTTTAGGAATGGATCATATCATACAACAAGCCAGCTCTTCCTGTCAGATCAGGGAGTGACCTTGAGCCGCATAACTACTTTCACAGTCAGATTTAATTATGATAGACAATCAAACAAAGGAACGGACCAGCTTCGTAACCATAAAACAACAATACTGCTGCCCTGCCGAGCTCTGGGGTTCCCTAGTGCTGGCCTTTCCTCATCTAGCTTCAGTTTTTGGGTTGATAAATTTTTTTTAAATATCATTTATTTATTGTTCTCTTTCTTTACTCCCCCCCTGCATTCTTCTGTAAATGCTCTGTATCCATGTTCATGCTCAGTGTTTTATCTTGTTACTGTGCTGTTTTGTTGCAAGAAAAAAAACGCTGAGTAGGAGCGCTGTTACATAATCAAGGAGCGTCACATCCCTACGGTGACAGCCGGTGGACTCAGAGATCTAGTTAGCTATGTTACAGTAATGCAAGTCCAAAAAAAAAAAAATTTGTCATTGAGTTGGACCAGGTGCTATGGAAGCACGAGGTTTTGGCATATCTCAGGAAATATGCCAAAGGGCTGCTTTTCTTCAAGTTAATCACTGCAGTAATTTTAGACCCATTTACTTACATGACTTGGAAGGGGCAGTTGGGCGTGTGGAGGAACTTGAGCTCTTTGATGGAGCGCTGAGGAACCGTGTTGAGAGTGGAACGACACCAGCAACGCTCAACCAGACTGATGGGCTTCGCTGCAAACACACAAGGAAGATGACAAATTAGCACCAATGTGAAATAAGAAATTCAATGAAGTTACGAGACACTAAGCAGATGACACAAGCCTTGACTTCACTGATGGCTCAATAAAACCTGGTGTATTCTCAGCTGTGCACCTCAGTCCCTGACATTATGATGCTGTTCACTGTTACTGCCAAACAAATAGCCCCAACAGGCCACAAAAGCAATTTTATAAGCACAATTAAATCATTTTTTATTAGGCTAATTTAGTGTAAGGATAGCAGGTTCAAGAATCAAGCAGAAAAGTTAGGCCCTTCATTGTATCACAGGCTTGTTAAACAAAGCTTTTGGTACTTAAGAAATAATTAACAAAATCTTAATTTACTTTGAGAGGAGGTTCTATGAGGAGTTTAGAATTTAGGACTCACTTCCCTCAGTGGAGAAATTCAAAGCATGTTCAATCTACTGTAACAAGTCTTCACAAACAGCTATTGCTCGGAACATCACGTTCATTAAAAAGAGATTATCTCCTTTTGGCCACTCTCTCTCTCACTCACTCACACACACACATGCAGAATTTTAGCGTTTCACTCCCAGAGCATTCAGCCCGGCCACTCTAAAGGAGAAGGGTCCTCAACATTCAATTTGCAGTGTTCATCTGATCTCTGCGGCTCATACAGAACCAACAACCTCTCGAGAACATTCTTAAAATGATTACAAATCACCCCTGTGCTTCCATGGAGGCTTGTGGGGCTCCAGAGGAGCACAGATGCACACCAAAACCTCCAAATACGTGCAACTGCAAACTCATTGTAGCTGACAAAGTTTCTAAAAAAATGGATAATGGTTGTAAAAATGTCAATAAAAATGAGAGGAGAAACGTATTGCAATAAAACTTTTACATAAAAATCCAGAGCCTAGATGCTTTGCTCTAATATGCACAAATGGTTTGAATTAAAAATTGCTACACAGACACTGCAGTCTGTCAAGAAATGCTAACGGGTCACAGAGCACATTCTGATTTTGTAATTATTTTACAAATTTCAAGAGCTCTTTCTTCGTATCAGCCATTTCCCGCGCAGATAAACACTCACATTACTTGAATCAGGTGCACCAGGTGTAACTGGCAGACCTTTGTTCTGTGCTTTAATATAGTCCTATTGATATGCATATGTATAATGCAACACCAAATGTCCTGCCACAAGTGGCAAAATCCTCACTTATACCAGCCTAATGATTCACACCAACTGACGGCCTTTTCTCATGCAAACTAAGGGATCATTATGCAGCAGGCATGCACCGGGGCCAGAAGCAACTGTCCGCTGTTATCACCACTGCATTGTTTATCCCCAATTAGAAACTAATTAAAAGAAAGCAAAAGGAAAAGACAAGCACACACATTTAGACCTAGCTCTTTAACATGGGGTCAACAAGCTTAGCATAAGCAGGGTTGGACGACTCAACACCCTGACTTGTGCCCTACCACGGTTAATATGTGGGACATTAATATGTTAGTATTAATCTCCCAGGTTAATATGTGGAGCCACACTGCATCCTACTGCGGATAGATGAAGGATTTTAGCCCAGAATACTGAATCTATTAAATACTAGAAATCCTACTACTTTTTCTATTTTCAAACAACAACAAAAATGTTACAAAATGATGCATCAGTAATGTAGGCTACTGATTTCTGTCAGCTTTTATACCAGTAAAGCAGAGCTGACCTAAATGATTATTTTCACTATTAATCAACCTGCTGAATAGTTTCTCTCAGGTTTGTTTTGGCCTATAAAATGTCACAGCTCACAGTATTTCAGGTCCCAGACTGACGTCTTCAAGTTGCATGTTTTCAGTGATCAACGGAGCAAAATTGGAGATCACAGAAAACCAGAAGGCAAAAATACACTTCTGACACTTTTAACAAATGGCTTAAACAATTCATCAGTTCTCAGATAGGCTGGAGGATTTTATGCTGATGACCGACTAACAGTTTAACCATGTCAAATATAGACGAAGAAAGTTGTGGATGAATCATTTTGGTGTAAACGTCAAATCTCTGTTCACCTTTATTCCATCTGAAGAACACAAGTTGCAGCAAAACGAGTGCAACAGCACTTCAGAATATGTCAACAGGGAATCTTTCTAGTCTGCAGCAGTTATCAGCTATCAAACCATTAAAGTTTAGGTGATTTTCTACCTTACACTGGGATTAAAATACTGATTATTAATGATATCCACACAGCCAATATTAATATAATCCAAGTGACAGAAACGTCAGCATCCAGACCATAGTCAGCAAAATCCCTCTCCTAAAACATCCCATGTATCAAACCTCCCAGAAATGACTGGTCTCACCGTTAGATGCTGGTATGCGTGTGGCCACAGCCAGTAGAGCCATCAGTGCCAGCAGTTTGACATCCATGGTGGGGGGTTCACAGGCTGCTCTCTCTCTGTTTCTCTCACCGCTACAATCCAGGACACAACTGTGACCGCCAGCTCCACTCTGCCTGTGTTAAGTCTTCCGAGGGGAGCTAGGGGAAGAGGGAAACTCACTTTCTCAGGAGGGAGGGGGGTCCCAGCATGAGGGGAGGGGAGGAGAAGGAGGGATCAGTGGTGGGTCAGTAGAGACTTCCTCGATTGTAAATGTGTTGGCTGGGACTCAAGGAGAAAGTCTGAGGGAAAGTCTTTCTCTCTCGTTCTGCTTTCTTTGACTCCTCTGCATCTTTTGGGTATTCTTCTTTTTTTTTGTTTTAAATGTTTCTTGTTCTTTTTTCTATAAATTTTATCTCAGCTTCTTTCTCACCCCTTTCTTTCCTCCTTTTCCGTCTGTCTGTGCGTTCTCTTCTTGCCACTTGTCTCACACACACGCAGCCTCCCCCACATCCCACCAGTCACAGACTGTTTTCAAACCCTGAGCTCCTGCTGTTGCGCTAATATATGGTTCAACTGAGTGCTGTGTTACTGTTTACTGGGAGCCAGATTCTCTCTGTGTCTCTCTTCTCTTTTTCCCCACTTGAGGACTCCCTGTCATCTGGCTCCGCTCCATTCGTAATGCCTGCTTTATGTCTTTACTGGGCTCCTCTGGACTTACTTTTTCTGCTCTGTGATAAAACAATTGATTTTTTATTTTCATTATTTCTCATTTGTGCATATCATCCTATAATTTACATTTTTCTCCTTTACCAAGGGAACAGCCAGCGAGGCAAATTTCCACGCCGATGCAGCTCAACTGCACCCTAGCTGACATCAGTCTACTTTAACTTAGCTTAACTCAGTCACTGTGTTTTGAAACATGAAATGAATTAAAAGGTCTTGACATTTGTTCACTGTTATGCTACATAAATTATACATACTGTAATTAATTGACATTTGATTTTACATTAAAAGCAAAGAGTTGTTTTGCTCTAGAGTGAGCGCTGTGAAAGGCGGGAGGGTAAATAAAAGCTTAAAAGCTCAGAAAGTGATGATGTAAGTTTGTGAAACACAGAGGAACTGATGGAGAAATTCCAACTTTATTTAAAAGAAAAACTGACTAAAACTGTGAGCAACAATAAAATCAGACACAGATGTGTGTGTACATGTGGTACATGTGTCTGCAAACACGCGTACAATTATGCATGTTCTCGTCTCGTTTCGCTCTGGCAGCCGGTAAACTGAAACTGGCCTTCATGTCAGAACATGACACCTTCTCTGTCAGAGCTGTTGAAGGCGATTAAACACCCCCCCCCCCCATCCTCTGCCTGTAGCTCCCTACCACCACCACTGTGTAATAAGGTCAGACGCTCCTAGATACTGCCTGTCAGTTCATACAGGGAAACCCCTCCCCTGACATTTACAGGTCCACACCTCAGAGAGAACCTGCAGGAGTGAGCCTGGCTGTAAAGCTGTAACCCCAGTGGGTGTGTACTGTTGGCATCCAATATACTGTAAGTGCCTAAAGAGTGGGGGGAGACAAACATCACCTCAGAGGAATTTACTTTCTTTATTTGACACTAACAGTGAATTTTTATTGTTTTATAGCCCATGTAAGTAGTGACACACAATTCAGTTAGCAGTTTTAGTCACAAGATGTGGCAATTTTTGTTAACTTTGTGAGGAGGTGCTGCTTTGATCACACTGATTGTAGAAAACACATTTTATAACTTAGCTCTAATGGAATCTAGCCATGCAGACAGTTTTAATTTTATTTCCTCAGATTCTGAGATGCCAGCTTGAGAGAGTTCTATTCCCACCGTGGATTAATGGAGCTGTATGATTTATCTGCATTCAGTTCTTGTGTATTTAGTGTTTTGAATATGTTTTTGAAAAGACAGTGTTAGGAGCATGTAGTTAAAATCCATCCATTTTTTAAACCGCTTAGTCCAAACGGGGTCACGGACCCAATCCCAGCCAGCAAGAGGTGGGGTACACCCTGGACAGGTCACCAGTCCATCGCAGGGCTAACATGCAGACTAACAACCACTCACACGGGCAATGTAGAGACGCCAATCAACCTATGTTGCATGTCTTTGGGAGGAAGCCGGAGCACCCAGAGAAAACCCACACAAGCACGGGGAGAACATGCAAACTCCACACAGAAAGGCCTCGGGTCAGCTGGGGCTCGAACCCGGAACCTTTTCACTGGGAAGTAACAGTGCTAACCACCGCACCAGTGTGCTGCCCATAGTTAAAATCAACAGTACAATTTCAATGACAGAAAAAAAAGAATAAAATTCTTCTTGAGACCCACAAAAAATGATTTTAATTAATGTGCAAGATGGTGCAAGATTAGAAAATGTGACAAAAGGTGAATGTTTTGGTCGAAGGTCCGGCACAACTTCACTTGTTATCTGGAGCAATCAGAGTATCGTTTGCTGATTAACTGTTAAAATGTAATATTTCACAGTTGTAACAACCACAAATCAATTCTGTGGAAACAGAAATCTCAAAATCTGGACCTTAGATGCTGCTAAAAGTCCTGCAAGTTGAAAAATTCTTTTTTTTTGTTTTGTTTTTTTGTATTTTGGATGAACTGACCCTTTAAAATAACCCAATTATTGCTGTATTACAGTGTGGGCTCTTAAAGGAACTACAGTATTGAGGACTAGGAAAAATATAAGGCTCGTTTTGATTAAACACAGTCCCTCAGAGAGAAACTCAACTTTGCTCTGAGCTCCTCACCTTCAACATCCAGCAATGTTTGGACTTTCTTCACACATGTTACACTGTTATGGTTTGGCATATGCATATGTTGTTTCAAATAAGGCAGTATTATGTTTTGTAAAAACACTAACATTTATGAGTTTGCTGGATAAACTCCCAAGCCATGTAAAAGTGTATCTATTATACCGTCACTCCGCTGAGACTTGTATTTACTGAGTGTGTCAGAAGCATTTTAGCCGCTCCAGCACTAACATGCCACAGAAGCCGTGCTGCAAAACAGGCCAGGAATGCGCTTGGCACGTTTACCTCTGCTAACACTGTCAATTGTATCACACGTGGGGTCAGAGGTCAGTGTTTCATGTCCCTGTATAGGGTTACAGGCACTAGAGCCACCAGATCTTTGTTATGGACCAGTCCTGATGGACGAGCCTGCACAAATGACTGCCATGATGAGGGATACGATGGAGAGCATGTGAGTGTTTGATCTGCATCAGGTCCAGCCTAAGTAACTAAGTAATTGCCCAAGTAAAGGTCATTAGGTGCAGTGAACTTTTCATTTTCACTGTAAATGTGCTCGTCTCTTATAAAACAGAACTGGATGTGGTTAAATTTGAACTAATGCATTTTTTAATGAGAATGGAAAAACATCTGAATGTGTTTTTGGTCTGACAAAAGCTGCTGTTTTCCTGCCATGACTCAACTCATGCTTTCTGGACAATTTGCACAATAAGTCAAAGTTAAAACACAAGTTAAAATATTTCCAAGACTGTAAAAAATACACAAACATTCACATTTTTTTGTCACATGAACTGAACAAACACAAGTGCTCTGTTCACTTCAGTAATCATCTGTCAGCAGCAGGTGTGTCATTGCGCACGCACACACACACACATTATTTACATCTTTCAATGTAAAAATGAACCCAAATAAACACAAAACTAATCTTTTCAGTAATCTCCCAGCATAACCGCAGGTCCAGACCTTCCTGTTGGGATCTCTGTGTGGAGATTGCTTTGTGGTCTGGCGTTTATTGTGTTTGTTCAGCAGCCTGAATCTGGTGCTGAGTTTTATTTTATGGTGGCAGGGCAGATGAAAGGTTCCCCTCCACTGGGCTTAGATAAACAGTAGTTCACACAATCACAGTCGCGGCTGTGTGAGAGGCTCAAAATGTGCCTTGTAAACACACATTAATCAACACGTGGAAAAATTCTCAAGAGCACCAAAGGCATCGGCTGTTCATAAAACAAGGAAGGTGTTGAGTAAAAACTATGACACTACAGAAACGATGTCTGTCTAGTTAGTGCTGTGATGTGGCCCAGCTAGTTTACAGCATACTGAAGATTTACTTTCAAATCACAGTGGATTTAGAAGGGGAACAGGTGTGTAATGTTGTGTGTGTGTGTGTGTGCTTGTTCAAAAGTGCTACAGCTCATTGGAGGACAATCTGCACAAAACTCTACTCTGTAAAGTGGCTTGGAGGGAAATAAAATCACATTTGGGACACATATCAGATTAATGTATTTAGTTACAGACCTAATATGGCATCCTGACTATTTCAGTACGAATACTGAGGTGTATCCATGTTTATATCAGTGATGCTTTTATCATAGAGGTTTGGTTTCACTGTGATAGAAAGGGGGATTTACAGTATACCAAAATTAAGCAGAATGTCCTCCTGTATGGGACATAGCCTCATAACTCTGGGCTACGTAGCGATACTCACCTCTGAATGGACAGAAAAACATTATTCTTAAATATTAGATTAGAGAAATGTTTTCAACAAACGTGAAAAAACCGACAGAGATCCTCTTCACAACAAATTACTGTATGTCCATGCTGTTTATAATTTAAAATCAGAAAACGCTTTGCTTGAAATTAAAATGCATGCTTCTGTGGGTTTGCACTTTGCTTTGTTCTTGTTGTAGGTAGTGTGGTTTAGTTTGTCGTTCCACTGCTTTGGTCTTACTATGACCTGTTAGATGGACTGCCACAACATTTTACACATACATGTTTCCAGATGATGTAGTTTAATGACTTCTATGATCCTACACTTTTATTCTAGTGTAAGCATGAGGGTGACTCCTGTGACTTCTCCACAACTGCTACTATACACACATTCATGTTCCCCTCAGAACTGAATGTAATCACCAATGACTTCTGATGCAGTTATCAGGTGAAGGTGTAAATGTTTCCAGCGCTTTATTTTATGATCAAATACAAGCTGAACAAACGAAGGTGTAAATGTTTCCAGAACTTTGTTTTATGATCAAATACAAGCTGAACAAATAATATCTATTCAGCCTCAGCTGTACTTTGTATTTTGTGCTAATGAACCAATATTAGCATGCTAAGGATGGCAACGCTGAGCTCAAAACACAGCTTCACAGAGCCACTAGCATGGATGCAGACTGTTTTGCTTTTCATTTATCATTTTTGTCAAAAAGCCACTAGCATGGATGCTTGCTTTTCATTTATCATTTTTGTCAAAACTTTAGCAAGTGCTAGCTCATTCAGGAAGCTTTAAATGGTAAAATAAATGACAGCATATTAGAAAGAAGTGCTCAGTTTGAACAGAGCTACAGCTGAAATAGAACACAAATGAAACTTTGAATGATTGAATGAAACAAAAGATCGGATGTAATTTGAATTTTCAGTCCTTTAGTGAATATACTCTAGTGATTAAGTACAACAAAATGAAACAAAATGAACAGTTTTTAAAAGCATTTTAGCTCTAACAACATTGGGTGGTGAGGAAGCAAGGGAGCTTGTGATAATAATGAAAGTAGGAAGCAATTGACAAACTACCGCCAGAACAAAAACATTACTGGCAACACTAAGGAGCTAAATGAATGAAGTACAAGTAACAGCAGACCATCATGTAAGCACTGGGAGGGCAGCAGTCTAATAGCAGTGCAGAAGCAACAATCATTAAAGGCCAAAGAGGTCCTGGCTCAACAAAAGCTGGATAAAGCTCCTCACTGAATCTTGCCACTTGACCATTTTAATCCTGTGTTTCCCATTCACGTGTACAGCAAATACAGTCAGAAAGCTATGGACGCCGGCGGAGAGCGATGATAAAGGCATTTCCATTTGAATAAGCGTCTGGTCTTTAGGTAGAAACGTCCTGAATGCGTTTGAAGTTTCCAGCTCTCCTTGGCTGTCAGTTACAGGAGAAAGGCCTCTCAGTGACTAATCCAGTTTACTTTGTGCCCATCTGTGGAGGAGAGAATCTGGCATGACACCAAATGCCACTCAACAGATGCTTTTCCAAATAAAGGCAAAAAATGGCCACCCCTCCCCTACTCTCCTCCTCTTCCATTCTCGTTTCCTGCTTGACAAGCTCATTGTCTTTTATATGTTTGTCAAGAATGTGGTTTGTATCTGACCCTGTTGCCATGGTTTCAGCCCCTGTATGGGGCGGGACATGTGTTTACTGTATATATTATGGGATGCAGACAAAGGAGGGGGCGGTTTGGAGTGCTGGTTCTCTTTAGTACCACATTTGAGGGTGTGAGACTGTGTGTTTTTAATGCTAGGCAGTTGTCTGCTTCTCTTTTCAGGGGAATGCAGAGAGTAGGAGGCCATAGGAAGGGATGGCCATCATAGCTCCAACTCTAATTGGATGGGATGTACTGTGCATGCTCAGTGACTGGGGGCGTGGTACTGGATGTGCCTGTGTCGAACCACATGGGTATATAGTTCCATGAATGAGTGTGCATGTTGATTGCATGTAAAGGCTGCTTTAAATAGACCAGGATGAGAAAAGAACAAGTGCTCAGGACAAAAAAAATACCTTCAATGTTGAGGCAGAAATGTCCCTTGTAAATATGAAATTCATCCAATTCATATATTTTAAATAATATTTATCATGTAGCACAATGAATTTGTCATTTGTGGGAGCCATTGAGAAATGAAGTTTTTGCTTAGCAAACAATGGAATAAAAAGTGTGATACAGAAGAGCACTTTGGCCCTCAAAAGGAGAAAATACTGACCTGGCAAATGATTGTATAAAAACATAATCACCTGTTTAAAACATCTCAGCAGCTGAAGATTTGGGTGAGTAGAATTTGGAAACAGCACTGGTCTGTAGTGATGCAAAATTAATATAGATTGAATGAATGAATATGAACAAATGAATAGTGAGCGGTTTTCAATGCATTTGTGTTATTTCATAGTTCAATAAAACACATGCAAACTTCACCTGGACAGTTTTCATGACATCACCTCTGAGATTCTCATTAGAAAAGACACATTTGCCCCCCCTCCTCCACCTGCAGCTCCTAACTGAGGGGTCCATCTCAAATTGTTCAGTTTTCATGTGTTTGTCTTAAACCAGAGCTGATGGAGGACAAGAGGTAAACCAAAGGCACCAGTTTTAAAGAACACATTCATCTACTGAGCTTTGTGGTGTTGGCAAATTAAAATCGCACACCTCTTCCAGTTCTAGCTTTGATAATAACAATTCAGCATTTTGCTCTTCTGCTGTTTGTTCTGCCCTGAAGCAGTTAACGGTGTAAAACCTGTGCAGTCAAGCATGCTGTCTTTGTAATATAAATTACTTATGGGCTCTGAAGTCTTAAAGGGATTTACTGTATCTTTGGTACATCAAGAATAAATCTGTTGCCTCTGGCACACACTCACATTTTTTTTAAACACCACACACAGACACCACGTGCATCCATGTACTATAGTTTCCAGCCTTGTTTGTGTGCTGATCAATAAACAGACACGCAGAGCAGTACTGTGGCCAGCTGTGGCCAGAGCTGAGGCCAGGCAGGGACTGGATCCTCAGTGTGCTGAGACGGAGCCAAGGTCATGACCCTGTCTGATTGGACAGCCAGTGTTAGCTCTCCTCATTGCTCCCATTCTGGCCAGCGCTCACACTCCAGCAGGTGGAAAGCACTAAAGCTCTTAAAGCCACAATAGTTGTTTGTGCTTCAACAGTCAACATAGTCAGTCCTGTGTTGAACAGAGAAAGCTTGTTTCTGGGAAGGTGTTTTATTCCAAAGCATTCCCCAAACAGACTGTTGCTATGGCATGCTGTTTGGTTAAAACAAGGTTAAGACCATTGTCATGGCTGGATATTAACGAAAGCCAACACTGGCTCTGATGTTAAAACGTCCCTATCCTCTATATGCCTATGTTTAATTATGCTTTTTAAATAATAGTTCCTACTTGGTACTGGATGTACCTGTGGCAGAATAATCCAGTATGAATTTATTTCTACAGAACAGGAAAAAAGAGCGTTTATTTTGACTGCACGTCAAACTGAGACAAAGGATTTGCAAAATATTTTAATGATTACAAGACCAAATGGAAAGTAAGAGTACACTAATGATATTATTTTTCAGTTCAGTTCAGTTTTATTTGTATCATGCCAAATCACAACAGAAATCATCTCAGGGCACTTTATACAAGTTCTAGATCCTACAGTGTTTTAGAGGAAAACCCAGCATATCTCCCTTAAGCAAGCACTTGTGTGGAGGAAAAACATTTCACTTTAGTTATGCCTTACTGAGTAACATGTTACTGCCTGGCACAGCTTGTCACCATGTCTCCTACACTGCCCAAGACAAGATGTTATGTTTTATCACAAGATATATGTCCTTGGCTAAAACCTTCACCAAATTGGTGAGATCCACTGCTGTGTCAAACATCTCACTGCTGCTAGATGAGATGAATTATGACACGAGACATCCTGGACCGTCTGAACGCTCTCTTCTTTTTGTGTCAAACTCTATTTCCTTCAGTTTGATCATTTTCCTAGTCTTCACTCTCCACCTCTTTGAATTGTCTTTGCTTTTTCATCCTCTACACCACTCCTGCCCTCTTCTAATGTTACCAGTCATTTATTCTATCCATCTACATACCACAGCAGGATTGTTTTTTGAGCATTAGAGCTTGTTCTCGCTATCAGCAGGGAAAGCAGAGAGAGTCGATAAGATCAAGAGAAACTCAGCAACCATCCAGCCAACACATTTTGGATAGATGAAGATTAAAGTGTGCACAGTCAGGCCAACCAGACTGAAGCTACATGCTGGAACATGCATGAAGGTACGTGCATCCACACATTACAGTACATTTATTATCAGACCACCTTCACATGTCCAGCTGCTCTGTTTCCACAATATACTGTACATCATCAGCATCATCAGACATCTGTCACCCTTTTTACTCAAGCAGGGGTTTAACATTCAGTCTTAATTATTATTATTTTATGCTTTTTATTACAGAATTAAGGGGTAAACTTGACATGATACTTATTAATCATATTTAGGCATTTTTATTGTATTATATCAAATGTGTTTATTGTGTGGCCAAACTACAGTTGGACTAACAGTATTAATGTTTATAAAATTTATCCTGTTAAAAACATGCCTTATGATGTGTGTATTTTACTGTAATGTCATTTTGAGGCTTCAAGAAACAAAGCATTAGCTTAGGCAGTGCAATGAAGTATCATTAGGTGTTTCACAGTCACCTGGCCTATTCACAGGTGTCTGGCTAGTGTTCTATATTAAGCACATGTTTATATAAATGAATTTAGCTATTATAATTTTATGTAATTACCTTTCCTGCCAAACATAACTGCACTTGACCCTAAGTAGCAGAGGAAACAGTTTCTGCACAAGGACCATTTAATAGCTGCTGTGGAGCTTTTGAATATATTTATATATATATATAGAGAGAGAGAGAGGGAACATACACTGAACAAAACACCCAGTTCTCTGCGGTGAGGAATAAATACAGATGCTAGAAAATGTCTTGCTCAGTCTCTACCTGAATTCTCCTATTTTCTTCCCATCTCAAGTAAGAAGTGCTGCATAATGACTGGCTCTTCTATGATTGCCTGCTGTTAAAATAAAGGCATACTGCGACTGAATCAGTGAAATGGCCAACCATATATCAGCAAATGTTTTGAATGGGGTCCATGTATATTTAGACTGTAGAAACAAGAAAGATTAATGTTAAAAAGCTGGTTCTGTTGTAGCTAAGAGGTCATGAACCTCTGTCATAGAAGCAAAGCCTTTTGACTTTATATATCGAGCTATGCTTTGGTGTAAACATTCACTCTTTTAATTATATGGTTGGTCTCAAACACATTATTTTCTTGTACAAAGTTTCATTTTGAACCAGAAAGCTGGCTGATGCTCAAACAATTTTGGCCACTCAGCATTTTACTGGAGAGCCATTATGAGTCGAGTCCCCCCCTTCCAGTATCAGCAATTTATGACCCATCTGTGAAAACATGACAGGACTTTCGACTTCTTCTCTCTGGACAGAGGGATAACAAGAAGAGAACCTTAGCCCCCTCCCCTTCCCATTGAAGTTTTTGTAAGATGGTTTCCAGATGGAAGAAAGTTATAAATCCTCAAGGTAAATATGATGTGACAGATCAAAGTGTCACTTCCCTCTGAAATGATGGTACAGGTTAGTGATAGGTTTCTTCTATGTAGAATAAAAATAATCCTCTCCCACCCCAAGGAGGTAAAATACAAAGGGCATTACAGCAGGTATTGATGGAGGTACAGATGGAGGTACAGATGGAGACCACAGACATTTGATGTTACAACTAAACCAGTCAACATGCATCTGGTGGATCTTTGTTTGTAACTGTAATTTGCAGACATAATTTACAGTTCTCATCAGATGATGAATGGCATGAACATGAAAGTTTCCCTTTGCCCAATATGTCATCAGTTCAGAGACGAGCCAGTATTTATTCGCTGTGAGTCTGAAGAACATCCTGTGGAGGTTTAACATTGATATCTGCCTTTAGGTTGACACGCCGTTCAGATTTCCCCACAATAATGAGACAGATAACAGCGTAGTACCATGAAATAAATCTAGCTGTGCTTTCAACAGAAATGCATTAGTCTGCACTAGAGCCATTCATCTAGTGCATCGCTGTTCCACATACAATTTTAGCAAGGAATTGAGCCAGAAATGCAGCTGACATGTCAGTTAGTTTATATCTTCCATAATATACATTAGGAGAATCCTGGTGTGCTGTTTATGTATTAGCTTTTCAACAGGTAAAAGTACAAGGCTGGTGTAGTTTTTCTTATTGTCAGCTAATTCCATAAAAAGACCAAAACCAGTAACAATGCTTTCTGTACTGTCTCACTTGCCTGGATCACAGATCCAAGCCCATTTGTTCCTACTGTAATTTCCTAAATCAGCGAGGCACTGTGGTAGTATAAAATTCATGTAAGGTCCGAGTGAGTTGGAGTGAGCCCATGTGAGAATACAGCAGCTAATACTAGCAATATTCACACAGAGCTAGTGGGTGTGTTGTTGACATTCTCTCATATGACTGACACCATTGCGAAAGAATGAAAACACCCAGTGATGAAGGAAAATTGTAATTTACATTGAAGATACCAATGAAAATATCTAACTGACTTGGGAACTTCTGTTGTTAAGAGCTGGTGCCAGAATCATCAGACAAGTTTAAGGAACGGCAAGAGACTCATTGTTTATGGTCAAACTACAAACTGGCTACATGACGGTGTCATGTCCCACCTCCTATATGCTTTACGCAGGTGCCCCCTCTTGCATAAACATAAAGTATTTGCAGTAGGTGAGAACATATCTGACATGGACTATCTCCTGCTGTATGTCACATGTGTGAAAGGGCAACTCTGGACAAAATCCAGGCTTGATTCTACAATTGCACACTGGAATTTACACGTGAGAAAGGCTTAAACTACAATGGCCATGTTCATGATAATGATCATAAGCTCACATATTGATCTGTGCTGCCTTTAAGCAATTGATCCTTTGTTATGTGTGTGTGCATATATATATATGTATGGAGAGAGAGAGAGAGAGAGAGAGAGATAGCTTTAAGGATATGAGCAGACAAGGCTCACACTGAGGAAGGTGCAAACACTTAACATACATTCAGACACAAATTCCATCCTCCACTCACCTGACACCCTTCTTGAAAGATACAGATGGAGTGGTCGCAGTGTCAGGTCTCACTGAGTTCTGTTTGACGTGCATGTGTGGGAGGGGGTTGTCTGGTTGGGTGATTGTCTACTACCACACATACACACACACACTGACCTTTGGTGCCAGGCCTGGGGCTCAAGGCCCTGCTGAATAGAAGAGCAGATGGTTGAGAGGTGGCTTCAATGGATATTGAGAAAGAAAAGAAAAACAGTGGAACAGAAGAAAAACTCAGGAGGATGGCTCGGATTAAGGATGTGTAAAGAGACAGGCCTGTGTGTGTAAATGTGAATGTGTGCAGGCTTATTCTAGCCTCTTTGTATGTTTAACTTCACGTATGTTTATGTGCCTCAGTAGTCAGTGTATCTCACTCTCTTCGCACCTGTTTATCAAATAGCAGTCTACAAAATATTTAATGAATGAAATAATCAAATAAACCTAATTCTACTGTGGTTTTGCAGCATGCAGAAATTCCCAGGGATACCATGGAACACATCGAACCAGATCTGGTTATGATCTCCCTGCAGGGAAAACTGCAAGACACCTTTTTCTATAGTTAGCATCACTTATCAGATTCAAGGTTTAAAACTTAACTCAGTGTCCACACACAGGAGACACCGTTCCTTATTGATTATCTGCAGCTATTGCTCCAGCACTGTCTTTTCTTATGAGCGAGCTGAGGGTTGTATATTAGCTAGTTTCTAATGATCACACCCTGTCTCCCTGTAAAAGACAGTCAACATGTTAGCTGATTAAAGGACACAATGTAAGCCAGAGGAGAGGTATTTTCACACCCTCTGAGCCATTTCTGCACTAATGCTTCATGTCAAAAAGGCACGATGACCATTCCCTTGCCTCGTCTTTCTTCTGGTACTCAGCAGCTTCTATAAACAGATCCCCAAACCAAGTTTCCATTAGATTTGTCAATGTTAAGCCCCAGAGTTCAGAGCTATGTCTCAGCAGATACAGTAAATGTCCCTAAAATAGTGGCAAGAGCTGACCTTGGATCTGCCTATTGGTACAAAGTTTCCATAACTTTGGAAATACTCAGGGGGGATATAGTTTCCCAGAAAATCCAGTAAAAAAATCATTGTGCTAGTTATTAGCCAAATATCAAAATTATTTGGGATGATACTTGCAAAGCTAAATAATGTTTGTTTTACCTATTGATGTGCCTAGAAAAGACCTACTGTATTTATGGCCTGCACATGTACCACTGACTGACCCTTTTCTTTTTCAGACCCGAGAGAGCTGGTACAACCACAGAGGTCAGGTGGAGCATGGACAGTGTGCAAAATGTCAGAATAAGAAGCAACTATGTGAGAAGAAGGGGCACCGAGGGTGCTGCAGCAACTCCACCTCCGTGGGGCTAACATGCACTGTATTTTTTTGTTGCACTTTTTTCTTCATTACATCAGACCTCTGATGGGCCTGTGATATGTGCGTATTTTCTTATATGGTAAATTTGGACCAGGAGCACCGACATCCTGCTCCCTCCATCGAATGTTATAGTTCCACACCTGTGGAAATACCTGAAAAATTATGTGTAGCTGTATGTTCGAAAAATAGGTTGGTCTTTTTAGACTGATTTATACCCAAAGTTGTTCAAACTGGCAAAACCTGGTTGAAAGATGACGCTTTTTTAGATTCCAGTGTGAAACCAGTTACAGCTGGCAGACATGAAGGCATTATTGTTCATAAATCATGTTTCAGAACAGATGTTTTTTGATCAACAAATCATAGGAATAAAACTATGTGAATTTGTGTTTCACACGATCATGTTACACCTGCTAAACATCAGCATTATGAATGTGTTAGCATCTAGCTCAAAGCAGCCTTGTGCTAAGTGAATGGCAGAGCTGCCAACATGGCTCTAGATTCAATTTTTCAGGAGGCTTTGGTGAAGCTGCAAAATGGAAGGAAAGAAAAGAAAAGCGAAGAGAAGAGGGGGGACACCTCGTTTATTTTCACATCTTTGACTAAATCAACACTCACTGTGTGGGACCAGCCATCTGTTGACAGCTCTAGTCACTATAGTGGGAGGCTGAGGTTGCAGAGGTGAGAGGAAAAACAAGGGTGAACAGCTGAGGTGCATGTGTGTGTGTGTGTGTGTAGGTATGTATACTTGTCTGTTTTATGTCACTGACTCAATAAGCTTGCCACTCAAACAAGGGCCCATCTTCATCCATTACAACCTTTCTGTCAGTATGAAAAGTTAAAACATAAATGCCTATAGTATTGAGAGCATATTACGGTGCAAAATGGGGGGGATACCAAGACCAAGTGGAGGTTCAGGACAGTAACATGAGCATTTACAGAAATTCAGACCTATTGGAGGATGAGTTTGCTGTGCAGCATCCAAAATAAACACAGCGGAAAACACTTAACATGTTTCAACATCTGCTTGTCAGCACACATGCTGACGTGACTTCCTCCACCATCTGAAAACATTCGGAAGCATCACTGAATTGTTTACTGTTGGGATCAAGACCGAAGAGAGGTCTGTGTGTAGCTGTGTGTGCTGAAATGTATGCCTACATGCTGCTGCTTGAATCCGGCTGACATTATCGCCACTCAGCTCTTTCTACATCTTGGATGTACTTCACCACGCAAGATAATCTCCACAGGGTTTGCGAGGTCACCACATCAACCGTGCAGCAGCAAACAAAGAATAATCATGGTGGAGGTTGACATAGGAGCCTGTAGCACTGAATACACCACTTACAGAGATGGCTAGTGAATAGAAAAGGAAAATATGTGCCTGGATTACATGGTCCAGCTGAAAGTGTGTTTGCACTGCGGGCGTCAAACTACTTCTTGTTGTTTTAGGATCCCTAAGTGCAAACCTTTGCCTTTTATTTACACCGGTTGGCAATCACAGGGTAAAACTCCAGCTGTGATCTATATTAAATTATATAGCATCAGGCTGCAGTCTCAGCTGTTTACTGATCATAAATAGAGAGAAAGTAGTGAAACCAGCCTCTCATTTTAGATTACAGTATGGCATAATCATAGTTTTTGAGAGACAGTGGCTTCTTTCTCATGTAAAAAGGTTCACAGGAAGTCTGCACCTGAGTCTTCTATAATCACTTATTTTCAGCTAATTTATTTTGTCACTTTTGCTTTGCAGGGAGTGTAATTACTGCTTGGATAAACTTTATTTTTCTAGTAAAGGAAGCGTTACCTCTGATGTGATGTATAAACAAACAGGTGGGTGTGTGAGGTTGGGTTTTTAAAAATATTTGGTTCTTTTTGGCTAAATGTTAGTAAAGTAAATATGCTGTAAATAGGTTGTGCCTCTGTGGCTTTTTCAACATAAGACCAAGATCGTGATGTTTCCTCAATCCATTACTTTTCTACGTAAAGTTACTACAAGCGAA
>NW_018128132.1:276359-299742 GCF_001952655.1 Monopterus albus
CTTGTCAAAAATCTTAAGAGTAGTGCATCAATTTAGTGCTGTTCTTCTCTTGTCAGACTCACAATTAGATGTTGTCTTTTTAGTCCATACAACCCTCTTCCTTGTCCAAATCTGGTCCTACATTCCCCACGGTAGAACCCGGCTGCCAACAGTTCGGCTGGACCTTTTGGTGTGTTATGCTTGTAGCAGCTAAGGTAACCTGGAGCTGTTAGCCTACAGCAGAGACAAGAAGCAGGCTAACAGGGGTGAGATAAGCCCACTTCTTTCTAATTCCACACCTTCAGAACCAACCTACACTGACTCACTTCAGATTTCATGCAGCAAACTTTATACGACTCTTTTTGTAGTCCTTAAAATCTGTAAACACACTTTAATGTGGACAATCAGTGCAGTTCGCCTTTAAGTAACAATGCTTCCTCATTATGTTGATAAGAGACAGAAGATGGCTTATCTTTCTTCCAGAACATATTTGCTGATGCACACCTGATGTGGGTCATCTCTAAAAGACAGGCAGATGTGACCTCTCCTTCAATGCGAACAAATAAAAAAGAATTTGCCCTCAAGGCTCATTAAATGAACATCTTGTAAGCTGGAAAACTGGTGAAACTGACAGAACTGAATCATGGGTTTCATTTATTTCACTGCAGCATAACTACATTTCATTCCTTCTGTTTTTTATTTTTTTAAGACTAATTTCATTTATTTTTAATTATAAATATTTAATATTTTATTAAGTACACTTTTATTTATTTATTTATTTTTTTCATCCAGCTGGTGCTTAGTTGCAGAGTGTTTTACGATAAGTAAATTGCATAATCAACTTAAATCTTTAGCTCCCTGAAACTGCAAGAAAAACAATGTGTGCAATAGCCTAAGTCGCAATACCCTCACAACAACTGTAATAAAATCTTCCTGTGATTTTGTCAGATAGAGAAATGGTTGGTGTAAGAGAAAGAAGAGCTGAGGAGATAAATACAAAGACTTGTTTTGTTAAGATCAAGTGTATCTGAGCATGTAGAGGAAGAAGATATGGGAGAGTAGAGTCAGAGTGGGCTGAGATCATTGCACTGGTATTTGTTAGTATCTGTAAAACTAATACACACAATACACTAAGAACACTTCATGTATTTGTTCATTTATTTCATAAAAATGCAACATTAACCTTCCCAAAAAGAAACAACATTTCCAAAACAGAAAGTAAAAAATTAATCCACAGCTCACTGTGTTGGAGGCTGGCGGCCGGGTTCCAGTGTTGGTCTCAGTATGGATAAGGAGGAGGATAATCACCTTTATTGGCCAAGTATGTCACACACAAGGAATTTGTTTCTGGTACAGAACCGAGGCAGCCATCTGCGGCGCCACCTCAACCGATGGCTCTAACCATCAGGGGCAGCTTAGGGGTTCACTGTCTTGCCTTGAGATTCGAACCTCTGACCCTCCGGTTGGGAGACGACTGCTCTACCCACTGAACCTCAGTTGCCCCCATATATCAACAGTATGGCCCATATATCAACGTGAACACAGATCACTCCTCCACTTCATCACTGTCAGAGTCAGCTCCTTATCTGTGCAGATGTTGAGTGTGATCAGTGTAGCTCCACAAACACATTGTGCTCTCAGATGCACTTCAGACCCCCCAGTAGGTGTACATGTACTTCTGAGGGGACATGAGCTCACTTTTGAAAAAAGGCACACACATACAGGGGTATAAATGATGGGAAAAGTACTCAAATGATTTTCTAAAGCAAATATTATTTCAGTTTTGCATTTCTAAAATATACTGTACCCCATTAAACACTAAAAACTATGATTCAGAACTTTGCTTATGTAAAATCAGAAGCAGTCAGAATGAATTGAACTGGAGTTATTGTCAGAAATAAAACAGCTTGTTTTGAACAAGTGCAGCTGCTTTAGTTCCATGATGTCTTGGAAAAAGCAATATTACAGTAATATGCTGCATGGGGTTATAGTGTGTTTCTTATCTGGATGTCAAAGGCATTACCGGCAAGGGTGACAACTAAAGCACAGACATTAATTGCAGTAATTACAGACACAAACTATTTCCTCTGCAAAGTGTTTGCCATAATTACAAAACGAGCTCATATCCTTCCAGGTACAACGCTCACCTGAAAAGTATTTAACTACAGCCATGAAGTTGGTTAAGTGGAATAAAGAGGACAAGATTTCTTTAAAGTCCTACAATAAATACCTATGTTTCAGTACTGTGCTTATCTATAGGCCTCTAGTGAATGTCACACACACAATCTGTCCATGTGGCCTGCGTTATGACCAAATAATCCATGCATCATAAACTTTGACTTCTTCTTAACAACAAACCCTGTAAAAGAAATCACCTCTGAGAGAACAAGTGTCAAAAGGGTTTTCCCCAAACAAGCCCAGAGCACTAACCTCCAATAATCTGTTTATCCCAAGCACCAGTCTTCTGCTATGATGTTTTCTGTCCGGCTCAGGCATGCTGAACAGGTTAGTAAGCCAAACAGCAGGAGCTGTTGCCCAGGTGAAGAGCTGAACACGTTCGTCCACAGCAGGCAGAGCCCAGACTGAGTTATAGAAGGTGGGGTGGCTGAGCAGGGCGCCAGGACTCACTTTACTGTTTATTTACACTCCTGTTTAACGAGCTTTATGATTCATAATCCGCTGCTAACAGCCTTTATGGGGCCAAATATTTATTTAACTTAGGCCTCTGGTCACTTGTCCGGAAACTCGCACACAGAAACAGTGATCAGTTTTTCACTTTGCCCAGGAGCTATTTCTCATTATGAGCACAAGGCCCAGAAACACCTCAAAGCAGAACACTGAGCTTAGCTGCTGATAAATGGCTAGAAGTTTGTGCAGCGTGTATGAGAGAGGGGGAGAAAGATAGAAAAGACAGAGAGAAGAGAGAGAACAAGTCTAAATCAGGAGTGGCTTACGGTGTAAGGGGCACAACGAGGGAAAAGGGATCATAGTGACAGTGGAGGAAAGGCATGAGAAGGATGAACAGTGAGTGCAGCAGGAGCCAACCGGGACTAGACTCAGACCTTGGTCACAGGAGGAGAGGAAAGAGAGAGTGATTGAGTGACACAGTGAGAGAATGATAATGCTGCTGTCTTCACTGGTGGCTGCCTATGATTAGCTCAGGAAGCTCTGGGTCTCTGGTTCCCATTACCACCCAGTTCATTCTTCAATCTGAACCTTTCTGGTGCACACGGGGATGATATAAAGTAGACAGGGGTGGATTTAGGGATTTAGGAATTTAGGGATTTAGGGCCTCAGGCAAAATCAGGCCTGCCATGACCCTCCCACCCCTTCTCTAAGCGAACATGTTGTGCTTGAAGGAGCACTTGAATCTTTACGTCAAGGTGGCTATAATGGACATTTTTAAAATCATGATTTAAGTGACAACAATGTGATAATGAAAAAGGAGTCACTCATAGTGATGAACCTACAGTTCAGAGAATTATCACTCAAGTCTGCAGCCCTCGGCTTAACAGAGCATTGTAGCAAGTATCACTTAATTGTTTATCTGTTTGGCCACATCTTTACTGTTCTGGTTCACTCTCATTGCTCTCAGGCAGCCAAGTATTTTAATTAAAAAACCCTAAAAGCCCACTGTACACTACCTGCTTTAGTACCACACCTCAGACAAACACAGCTGTCTGAACATAGCCTGTGAAAAAGGGTGAATTTTGGACTTAATTTTGCTAGGTCTCTAAAAATTCAACTGCAAATGATTGATAATACTGATCCTTAACTCTGAATACTGTAAATGTACACACTGCCAAGATCCTTAAGTTTGCAGATGACACAACAGTCATCAGCCTCATCTAAGATGGTGATGAGTCAGCTTACAGATGGGAGGTTGAACAGCTGGCCCTGTGGTGTGGTCATAACAACCCAGAGGCGAACACATTGAAAACAGTGGAAATGATTCTGCATTTTAGGAGGAGCTCCCCCGCCCTATCTCCACTCACTATACTCAGCAACACTGTTTCTGTCGTGGAGTCCTCCAAGTTCCTGGGCTCCACAATCTCTCAGGACTTGAAGTGAACAACCAAGATCAGCATCATCAGCAAGAAGGCACAGCAGAAGATGTACTTCCTGTGTCAGCTCAGGAAGTTTAACCTGCCTCAGGAGCTGCTGATTAATTTCTACAGAGTTTCTCTCATCGAGTCTGTTCTCTGCACATCCATCACTATCTGGTTTGGCTCAGCAACCCAACAGGACAGGAATAGACTCCAGCGAACAGTCAGAACTGCAGACAGAATCATTGGTGCCAGCCTGCCCTCCATGGCGGACTTGTACACCTTACGAGTCAAAAGGAGGGCAGAGAAGATTTCTGCAGACCCCTCACACCATGGACACAACCTGTTTGAACCCTGCTCCCCTCTGGATGGCGCTACAGGTCACTGTACACCAAGACAACCAGGCACAGGGACAGTTTCATCCCCGACACCATTACTCTGATGAACACTTAACCCGTGACTGTATAAGCAGACACAGTCATAAACACATCACTATGCAACAACATACAGCTGTACATTAGTTACAGTAGCTATTTTAACTTGTATATATGTATGTATGTACATTTTTGTCTTTGTTTTTTACTTGTGGTTTTTGGTTTGATTCTGTTTTATATTGTTGTGCAAATTGATGACCATTGGGCTGGAGACAAATTGGCAATAAAGTTTATGCTTTATCATATTTCTGTTACAGTGCAGGTATTATCAGTATTAGACCGAATCCAGTAGTTATATGGATTAGTAAATGTTTCATTCAGCACCAGTGATTGACTTTGTCATTTCTATAGTTATACTGCTAGTGTGTTTAAAAAACTTTTCTAATTCATTCCTTCAGCAGCATGCCATAAACCATACTTATCACATATGTTGGAATGTCTTCCTCTGTCTTTTCATTTGAGTAATATGTAAATGATGCAGCAAGTGACTATTGATGGCTCCTAAAAAGATCTTTATACTTCCTTGACATTTCCCAATTTCCACCTCTGGTTTTCAACAGAAAGAATCAGTGACTTACCTTTATAAAGGTAAAATTTTCAAGTTGTATCTGTTCAGTTTTTCCTTGTCTGTCAGTTTTTACACATGTCACTGTGTGGACTCAACAATGTATACAGTAAAACAATTTATTTAGATTTTGCATACAAAACAGAAATTTACAAGCAAATTCACACAAAGTGAGGCTAATGAACTGATCATGTCATTTAATGAAGTTCAAACTGTAGTTGCACATTCTGATTTGTAAAACATTTTGTGTAGGTGTAGGCATAAATTACCCTAAAGGCACATTATCATACTCATATTTTACTTGAAACAACTAAGGTTTGGTAGGTGGGCTTGATTAGTTTGGTAAATCTTCTCCAGACCTGTCCTTTATAACCTTTTAGAGCCCTTTATAATCCACTAAGTATCGATCTCTCCTCCATCACTTCCGCTTTCATCTGACCATCCCGAAGACATAGAAATAAAAACCCTGCTTATTTTTCCTCAACAGATATCGGACCAGCTTGTATTTCCTTGATTATTGCCAAAATATATTTTGTCATGTTTGTCTTACAACTGAAACAAGGATATTTAAAGGTGTCACCTGCCTGGTGAAAAATCTGAAATGATAATAAATTGGATCATAAACATATGTATGTACACATTCATTTTAAGGCAAATGTGACCTAATTCCAAATGTCTCACTTTTTCCAGTGTTTGCTTTAATTAGCAGAGGGTCTCAGTGGTTAGCATCCAAATGCTGCTGAGGGAATATTAATTTTTGCACCAGCTGCACTGGAGATGGTTCCAGTACATTAAGATCACAATGTATGGTCAGTGTGGATTCTTAGTATCCAGACTGATTTATTTAATCTTTTTTGTTCTGTGACAAAATCATTTGTCTCTGATTAGCTTTAACTGAAAACACTCAGCTGTATCTTTCACTGGTCCAGGTTATTTTAAGGATCATTTGAAACCTTGACAAATGTATTTTGTTAGTTTTCATGGTAGATTCTCATGAAAGATAAAAAACATAAAGTAATAGATTCCAGCTGCCACAACTTTTATGAAATAATTTGACTTTTCAAAGATTAATATGTTCTTGGTGGTGAAACTGTAGCATCTTCTTGTTTTTAAAACAGTGAATGCAATCCTGCTGGTATTTTTTATTTTTTAACATGTTGAATATTTTGGAAATTAACCCTCCACATACCTTGTTTTTCAGAGAGAACTGCCCCCAGGCATACAGCTTGCATTTAAACTGAATTTACACCCCAAACAATCCCAATGTCAATCAGTCTGAGTTTAGACTTAAAGAGCTGGGAGTCTTATCCTACCTCCATGTCTGAGGATTAAGGGGTCTGTTGGCATACAGGGTTTGGACTCCTATAGTCATCTATACTTTTAATTTTCACACCTTAATAAAGGCCAGTTTGCTAGGAGCTGAAATCCCCCTGTCATGAGCCTCTTTTGCAGTACTCATATATCACGATTACCACTTTGCTACCAGTGTTCCTCTTTGAAAACTCAAACACACCTGCAGAAGAAAAATTGCATTCATGCTTCAAAAAAGTGAAGTTTGAGAAAGATAGTAGGGAGTAGAAGTTGGAGCCAGGGGGAACAAGGGGAAGCAGAATGAATTAGTATGACACTTTCCACAGCAATGACACAGTTCCCCCAGACTTCTCAGATCGTGGGAAATCAGTTCATTGTAAACTGGATTCTCCAATAAAATGATGTAAAATCTTTCTACACATTACAAAACAACAGCTTTAGGGAGACAAAACTTTGCATTTATCTCTGAAATTCAAGCAATATTGCAATTACAAAAAAGGTGAAACTTATTATTCAAATCGTTAAATCCTATCCTATTAGCAGAATTTGCAAGATCTCATTTCATAACACTTTAACGAGACCTCTATGAGCATGACTCAGTCAAAGTGGGGTTACTCATTGGGCTAGGTGATGCTGTAGCTAGCCAGCTAACAGTTAACATGCTAGCCGACTGGGAGCATGCTAGTGCTAGTCAGTCATAATAGCGGCTCTGGCTTTGCATTGTATTGTTTACTTTCCTCTGGCATTTTGCTCTCAGGACTGTATATTAGTGTTACTAAAAAGGGAAACAAGCTCTGTGTACTGATGTGCTTGCTAACTGACATTCACCTAACTGATAGCAATTTTGCTAGCTCAGAAAGTTCATTAGCTTGGTCACTTTATTCAAAATTTGGTGTGCTGTGATTTGGTAACTATTGCTATTGCTGGTGGATACCCAAATTTCCCTCGGGATCAATAAAGTATCTATTTATATTTATCTCAAAAGATGTGTGAATGCTGGTGAAACTTAGCCTTAATAATATGTGAATGTTATGACATGCTGTTGTTGCACAATTATTTCAGGCTGAAACAGTCTGATGTTCATACAACACAACAGTGTTTCACAGTTGTCATTTCACAAATTTCACACTGTTAGTTATTAAGGGTCACATTTCCTCCTTCTTTCACACAAAACAATACGTGTTGATTGACATCTACACACTAGTATGAGCACACCAGGAAAATGCACAGACACACACACAGTCAACAAGGGCCACTTTACCATACAGAATAGCTAAGTGGAGCCCATGTTCCTCCAGAATAGCACTAACCCCATGACGTCCCAAGACAAAAACACTGGTGTCTATAGAAACCTCTATAGGATGTTAGTTTTGTAAAGTCCCCAGACAAGTTGCAAACAGGAGTCCTCTTTTGCCCTCCTTTTCACTCCACATTTTTTACTTCACACAAATGGACAGCCACCATTCAAAACCCATCTTGCTCCAGTCACCAGCCTACAAAGGCTGAGAAACTACCACTGAGGGGAAAAGTGTGAAGAGGGAGAGTTTTAACATTTCTAAATGTATGGTCAACTTTTGAGCACTGCACTGTGAATGAACCTTTGGTAATGCTGAGGCATTTGATGACTGTCATTAAGAAAGTCTTAAGCTACACCAGCAGTTCATTCCCCACTTTTTTGACTGGGGGCAGGTTCAAGCCCCACCTGCCCCCCATCACCCCATCAAAATGATAACAAAATAGGCCAAGTTTAAAATGTTCACATTTATTGAAATATTAAGTTTTAAATCTATACCATCAAATAATGCCAAGTTCAAAATAAAGAAAAGAAAAGTGCAATTGTGTTATCATTTTGTTTTACTTTGTCATTTTGCAAAATGCATTTTGCAAGAACAATTCAAGAACAAGAAGAAGTGGTCAGTATGTGAGTCTTATCATTGCATTAGTGGCTGCAATGAGCCTGTTGTGTCCATTGTGCATTTGGTGTGACCCTCTAGATTAGAGTCTGCCGCCCTTTTCTTTTCCCTGCCATAGTTTGCTTGCCATTCGAGTAAAAGCCCATATTTTCTTTTAGGCTTGCTTTTTGGTTGATTGAGCCTGATTTCTGACTAATATGCTGTTTACTGGCACCAAAACACTTGTTTTTTTGTTGTTGTTTTTTTGTGGTCTGTGTCACCGATTTATCCATTGAACTTCTAATGCCCACTACACAGGATTCTGCCTTTCACTGCAATTAACATGCCGATCTTAAATTATTATTTTTACTCAGTGGTTCCACTTTTTCCTCCCGGTCTCCTAACTGATGTTGCTTTGTGCTACAGTAGAAATCCACAGTGTGGCTTCAGTTAAGGAAATGAGCTCTGAAACACATCTGGTACAGTATTTTATAACAGTGTCCTCTCTTACCTTTGGATTCAGGCAACAAAGAGGCAAAGTGCATCTCAGTAAAAATCTTTAAAGAGGTATGAAACCCTGCTGCTTCGCACAGCAGAGAGATTTGTGTTACACTATTGGAAAAAAATGATAAAACATGGCGCTATTTTCCCACTAAATGAAAGCAGAGTCTAGCCCTTTAGCTCTGTTATGAACAGGAGAATGGAACTGGTACCATAGTGACTAGGCTGTTTGTTTTGATCTTGAATTAGACTTGATTGCTTTATTTTGTTCTTGACTTGGTCTCAAGCCCTTCTGCATCTTCTTTGAGACCAAACTCACTGATGCAGTTTCTTCTTGTGAGAAAGATTTATGAATACTGTAAATGACCCATCACTGTACGTCATCGCCTCGAGTACTAAACAGTCCTCCAGAACTTTTCAGTTTTCTCTCATTTTCTCATGGCTGTTTGTTTGGCTTTGTCTTCCATTATCATGTTATTCTGTCTTTCCCGTCAGCTTTCCATCATGTACATATTCTCAGCTCAACACTTCTGTCTTATCCCATCAGCAGGTCCATCTGAGTGTTGTCTCCAGTTTGTGCTACACTGGTGGCAGACTGGTGAGCAGAAACACCTGCCTGGGTCTGCTTTTGTGCCTCTTTTGTCTCTAAAAAGAACACGATTGCCAGAGTTTTCATTGTTCAGTACATACATTTTGTTTCCTGCTCTCAATAAGTTTGTTGCCTAGCTCTGTTTTTGTGGCATTTGATCTTAGTTATGATAAGTAAACTTTATTCCCTTGTTTCATTGCTGTCTCTGCTTCCCCTTTCTGCATGTTGTCTTCTTAGTTTTTCTGTCTGAGTTGCTCATTTCTTCATTCATCCACAAAACTGATAAATGTTACAGAGCTGCTCTGATTGGTGTGGATAATGATAGAGTTTAACAGTGCTCCATCTTCTGAGTGTAAACCAGACCAGATGACTTTTAGATGAGAGTTACAGTTCACTCTGGGACACACATGAGCATTTAAAGAAAGTCTTATTAGGGGGCATGGCATGTGTTTTTTGTGGATTTATTTAATGAATGACTGGATTATGTTCTGACAGCTGGGGTGATGTGGTACCAGAGGCAAATGTGTTGCAGGGCTAAAATTATTTCAACAGCAGAACATGTACTTTTTATATTATGTACTGTGTTGAAAAGCAAACCACAGACATCGATGTAAAATGAGTTACTGATGATTTTCCCTTTAAAGTCTGGCCGCTCTAACTGCAGAGATTCTGTCAACTTTGTTTTTAACTCTGGAACTTGCAACAAAGGGAAGAGTGGCCTCTGATGATGTCAGAGGCCAATAGGGGACATACTGTAAGCAACAAAAGGTCAGAAATATGACTTGGGGCAAAACCTCTCTTTTAAAAGTAAGCAGGAGAACGTGTTAGTCTGACAGGTAGCCAGTATAGCAAAGATGTTAGCAGCTGAGCTTTGGATGAGCTGTAAACAGGAGAGAGGTTTGTTGCTGGTGCCAGAGAGCAGGGAATCACAGTAATCCAACCAACTAGTAGTGAAGGCATGGAAGATAGTTTCCAGATTTCTGGCAGACAGAAATGGTCTACTCTTTGAAACATCAGGAATGAACCATTAAAACCATGTTTAGGTTAATGTTCATGTTCTAAGTTAAGACTGCAATCAAATGTGACACCAAGATCCTTGAGTTACTGACAGGGACAATGAGCACAGGCTGTTAGAAATGTCAGTATTTGCACTATCTAGCATTTAGTTGAAGGAAATTTAACTGTAGTAAAGGTGTTCACACGCAGCACAAAGAACATCTGGAGGTTTGGCCACTGCTCAGAGCTGCACATTCTTCACTGCACCCACACAGGGACAGAGAGAGGAAACATCTCTGAGTCTCAGAGCATTTATCAGACAGTTCGTATTAAATAGATCAGCAAAAGGGTTCTAGCCTCCGGAGAAAGCATTTTCTGAATGCTCTGATACTAAATTTACTTTGGACTTGGTTGTGCAGGTGCGTTCTTGTGAAATGAATCCAGTCATTAGTGTCACGACACAAAGTTGCCTACATGCCTCACTGTTGCATTTCTCCCCATCCAGGATGGATCTGACCTCCGTTTCCAGAGGAGAATGAATATCATTTAAAATAAATAGTCCCTCAGTAGATGCCAAAACCTATTTTTACAGCTGTACAAAGAGCAAGACTAACAATCACAAGTTCAACTTCATTAAAACATTAAATCACTGCTCTGCTAAAAGCCCAGAACAAGGTCTGTTCAGAGCGTTGGGAATTGAGGTGTCCTCTAATGCAAAGAAAACAGGTAAAGTGACTTCCTATTGCAGCACTAGCTGGAGATCATGGAATCGTTTTAGGCGTCACACAGGGACAGTGCACATTTGGTCACACCAGTATTTAGAGATGTCGAACAACAATTCACAGAGTGTGTGGGCAACCCGTTAGTAACATTTTAACCCTTACTGTGACAAGAAAACTAAGATGTAATATTTACATTTCTTCTACAATGTCTGATTCAGTTTTCAGTTTGACACTTTTTGTAAGTAAAATTTATTTGTATAGCACTTTTCTAAACCACAGTTACAGTTGCAAAAGAAAATACACAATAAAAGCAAAGGAACAACATGAAATAAATAAACAGCATTAAATGAAATCAATGAATAAATATCATATACAAAAAGAACATACAGAAAACCCCTAGTCAGTACTGGTAATGAACACTAGCTTAAATAGTGAGTGGAAGGCAGTGGGATCAGGGGCAGAATGGAGTTCAAACAAAAGACTATTCCACAGATTAGGTGCAGCTATGGTAAAAGCCTAGTCGCCATAGTTTTTCAGCCTAGATCTAGGCACATTTAAAAGCAGCTGATTAAACGACCGAAGGATCGACCAGGCAAACACCAACACAAAAGCTCAGAAGCAGAAGGGCCCAAACCATGCAAGGCTTTAAAAACAAAAAGTAAAATCTTAAAAGTGATCCTGCACCACATAGGACGCCAACGGAGAGAGCACAGAACTGGGGCTATGTGCTGTGTATTGGTCAGAAAGCGAGCAGCTGTGTTCCTAATCAGCTGAAGACGAGACAGAGAGGCTTGTAGGTTGTATATTTGAAATTTGTAATAGTCCTTTAATGAGTCTGAACCCTACATATTTAAGGCTGGCTGACCACTTATCATTTCATTTGGGTCTGAAAAACTAATGCATGCTGCTTCTTTTCCAGGTTTTCAAGGTGCCTCTTTATATTTGAACATTTTTTCACAGACGGAGAATCACAAACTGCATTGGCCTTGAGACAACATCAAACAGAACTGAGTGTAGCTCAGCAAATTAAAGTAGGACAAATGAGAGAAACAGACACATCGCAGCACGGACTATCACACGTGCTGCTCGCTGGCAATCAGCCTAATGAAGTTCACCTGTGGTTGTGAATCAGTTTCTTCAGTGCTTCAGAGTTTTCTTTCGACCCAGTGTACATAAAATCTTAGTTAAATTGCTAAACATCAATTTAAAATTATGCTGATTCAAAGTTGCTTCAGTAGTTTTATTTTAGGAATGGATGAAATGGCCATAATGTGGAAGCTCTTAGCGATAAACACACCGACAATTCTCATCCAGCTCGGCTGTTTCTTTTGGCTCTTTGATGCATTTGGCATCCGTCAGGCCACTGCTGTGGTTTGAATTCCACCACACTTTATTTTGGTTCACGATCACTGCTCTCAGTGTAGTTTCCAAAAACAGGCAGCTGTTTTTACTGAACACTTTCTGCCTAGCATCCAACAACAGACAGACACTGTTAGCCAATTAGAACATGGTGGAGCATTTAGCTGCTGAAAAGCCAAATGATTTTTGCATGAGCTAGTAGAGACCAACACTGAGCTGGAAGGAGAGTGAATATTGGATGTGCAATCATCAGACATAAACACAACTCCTAATCAATGTTTTTACTGAAAGCAAGAATTAAATTAAATAAAATTACCATTCAAAGTTTCACATTGTAATATAGATATACACTGAAAATGCTATGATTTTGAGAAAAATTTGCTAACTTAAATCAAAAAAACATAAATGCAGACAGATATGAAAACTAATACAAGAATGTATGCGAGTCCTCCCTGCCTTGATGAATGTAGGAGATCTGTTGACTTAGCTGTAACTCCACCATCTGTCATATAAACCGTAACCAGAGCTGTAAACCCGAAGCACTGACCCCAGCCACTTGCTTTTATGGACGGCCTTGACCACATTTAGCTTTTCCATCTAAAACTGTCACCTTCAGTTTGTGGAAAGACGCTGTTAATAAATGTTTGTGTTTAGAGGCAGAGAAAGACGGGAGAGAGAAACAAGTAAGACAGAAAGCCTAAGAGAAAATACAGGCGTTAAAGTGAAATCTTATCAAATCCCTGAATCTCAGACCTAATGCACAAGCTTCTCAGTTTGTCTTAAAATGAACAATCATCACAAGAATGCAACAACAGAGACTGTTTTTATTGTTTGTGATGGATGTTCTATTGTTCTAACGTGCTTCTTCTTTCTATTGCTCCTCTTATATCGGCATCTTCTGCTCTAAATGGGAGGATCAGACAGTTCAGTTCAGCCCTGCTCTGATTGGCCCTTCCCAGACTCTGAATCATTCAGATCAAAAACACCTGACTGGTGTTTTCGTAGATGTGTATAAATGCTTGTTCTTCAGTGTGACCTCTGTTTGAGGATGCCTGCCAAAGATCTTTTTTAGACAGAAATAGTGTTGCTACTTCATTAAAACTGCTGAGTTTTTTTTGTCTGTTGCTTTCCTTTTAGGTAGATTTTTATCTTTGGACAGGTGTTTCTGACTATAGTCTTTATGTTAAGCTACAGTAAGATACTGTAACTGGCTGTTGGCTCCAGTTAAGTATTTTTATGTGATTACATCAGGACTTTTCACAAACTCAAACTTGAAATTATGGCTATTATTATCACTCCTGTTTACCATGACAGCTTTGTGATGATAAACAACAGAGTGTGTTACCACTGAAATGTTTCACACTGTTAAATCTCTCCTGGCCTTAAATAACAGTTGAAGGAGGCAAAAGGAGGAGTAGTGGGGAAATAGGGCTGAGTTTATTGAGGTCTCTAATTTGTGGCAACAGGAAACGTGAACTGGAGGTTGGGGTGGAAGAAAGAAGATAAATTAGGAAGCTTCTGAACCACAGGAGTGCTTTCATTGATTACCCGTAAACGTCTGACACAGGTTACTCAACACTTTTTAAGAGCATCCAGGAATGCTGAGACTGAAGCTAGATAGGTAAAAGGACACCGCTGAGTCCGACAGGTTTTACGAGACTCCTGGCGCTTTTTAAAACAGACAAGCTTTTAGCTGTCTCAGAGGACAGAGGATTCCTTTCCTATTGATCCGAACACAAAATTCCAGGCCTTAGTGAACCAGAACGCTTCTCTGCATCGGCCGAGTGAGCTGGTGGGGGAGAATTTGAGAAAACGGAGGGGAGACGGAGGCTGTGTCTGTTTACCTCACACATGGTTGCATGACATTGTCAGCCTGTCTGAAACCAGTCAAGATGTTCTGCCAGTTAGAAACAGCCCAGCTTTCCCATCTGTTTGTTGAAATAAATGTAATCGGCCTGACTGGTTTCAGCACACAAACATTTAAAAATCCACTTGCTCTGTCATTATTAATTTAAATCTATCTCTGAATATCTGAGCGTCTCATGAGAAAAAGAAGCTATTCATCACCTCTCGGCATCCACATGTTGTGTCAGCTCTGTTTTTCTTCTGATGCGCTGGGATGCAGCGCACGTTAAGATCCTCTCTTTACACAAATGAAAAAAGGAAATAGTCTAATTTCAAAGTGGTCTTAATGAGTTCGTTATCTAGATAATCAACATGGGTGTGGGGGAGCAGCAGCGACAGAAGGTCTTTAAACATTAAAGACAGTCATTTAGCAGACTAATCCACACAGTGCTCATTTATCAAGCTCTCACTCAGGCCAATGCCAAAACACAGAAACCCTAGTTTACCCAAATAAACACTGAATTAGTTCCAAAAAACATCTATCAGTGTTGATATGTGATGCTTGTAAAGGTTTAGCCAGTATCGCTGGTTTTTTAATATATTGTCTGAATTATTGTCAGATAACATTTCTTTTTTGATATTTACAGTAATAGAGCATTTTTGAAGTGATTCTTCATTTGAGTGCCTACTAAGACTAACGTCGACTGATTTGTTAGCCAAAGGGCGTCGTAATAAGAAAACATTTACTTCATCGCAATCAACCCTGTGCAGAAATAAAACTACTACAACGTGTGTGCGCAGCAAGACAGTTTTGTTTATGTTTTGAGTGAGGAAACCTGATACACAAAAAGAAACAAGCACTGTGGCCACAAGCTCTGTTGTTGTTCACAAACAGCACTTAAGCCATTACACATTGCTGTGCCATCGATAGAAATCAGAGCTGAAAATGGCTGGGTGCAGATCATTGCAAGAGAAATGGAAACAAACTGTAGCAGATTTCAGACTATTTCAACACTCATGTTAAGTTCACCAGTAAAAATTATGATGGAAAATACTGGTTGACGACCTCTTTTTCACAATAAACAGACTAAAAACGAAAAGTAGCCTTTGAAAGCAAGAACTGTGATAAGGTGAAAGACAAACAAATGGAAATGAAGTAATGACCGCCTTAAGTCTTATTCAATAACCAGCAGCATCTATGGTATCACAGAATGTAGGCCTCAGGGTTATAACAGGTTAAACAAAAACGTTATTAAAAACTTATTCCAGAATTGAAAAAACAACTATCTGACTTCATGACCTCCTTTATGAAGCAGTAAAGTTGAGCTTAGGTTGTTCACACGAGGCAATGACTGATGGAGGTTGGTTCACCAGGAGGTTGGTTCACCACAGAGCAACGTGTGTGTTTCCACATTCATCCATATGTCTGGGGAGTAACAGATAAGATCATATCTGGTATTTGCACTGGTTACTGTCGTGTTCCAGTTGAAAAGTCTGATGTATACTGTGACAACCTATAAGCTTATTAATCAAATTTTCATGTTGTTTTCCATAGAGAACTTTTGTGAACCCTTCATCCTGTTTGACATTTACTTCAGTAGTTACAGTATGCAGCACTTACACATAACATACTGTGCAACACATGTTTCCTATACATGTGATTAATCAAATATTTTTATGAATTTGATGCTTATCAAATCTAAAAGTAAATAAAAGGATTTACTGCTAATCTGATTGAGTTTCACTTACATCATTCAGTAATTCATGCACATTGAAATAGATCACTTGTAATAATGTTTCTCAGTGTTTTTGACATATGTCTGTGCTGAGAAAATTATACAACTTATAAATATTATAATATTTTATGGAACACAGCAGAGGAAGAGTCCTGTTCCTGGCCCCTCGAGGATAGACAGGGACATACGGTGCATGAAGCTGTCAGTAATTCAGTGATTTGCTTGGTGACACCTACAACTGCAAACTTGGAGCATGTTACAGTCAGCCCAGGAGCAGGATGTTTTATCACTTCTCATGTGGCGTCGATGTGAGATCCTAGAGTGCTCCTCGGTCGAAATAAAGCCGTTTATTGTCCTATTAAATCCACATGAACAAGTCAGCAGACAGCAGTAGGCTCCAAATGGCCAACTGTGGAAACACACCACAGCTTGCTCATGGGGACTCTGTTAGCCTGTTCAGTATCAGACAGTTATGACTTTTAATGGCCTATAACTCATTATTAGTAAGTAATTTGTAGACAGTGGAACTATGTGGAACCATGTGGAACAATGTGAAGAGCAAGCTGAACACATTTTAAAATAATAAGAACTTTAATGTGGCATAAGTACAGCATTTTCTTTGTATCTGAGGGTGTGAACACAAATTCCATAATTCCATACTCAAGCTCCCAAAACAGGATGATCTGAGGTCTTGGTCACTACCCCTGCCTTCTGACCTCCACACTGTGGTCATCATGACTATTTACTGACCAACCTTTTTAGCCCCACAGATAAGCCAGTGGTAATATTTGCAGTTCCTGTGAGGTCAGAGGCCAAGTTTAGCCCCCGTAATGGAAAGTTCTCCTGTGAGCTGCCAATCACAGCTGTATGCGTCTGAGCCAATCAAGATGTCCAGTTTCCCCACTGGGACTTAAATGAATTTCAACTTAATATGTGTTTGGACCGCTGCTCTGGGTGATGACATAATGACTGAAGTGCAGAGGGAAGGAGTGAAGAGGCGCTCGTGGGAATGCGTAGGATGCACTAGTGAGTTATTGCTGTAATAAAGACATATCATACAAAATACTTTAAGGTGCATGCACGATACACTGCTGGATATTTACTAGGGTTTTGTGTCTCATTTTCTGGTGCTAATCTGAAATTGCATGTTCATATTTACTAGGGAGTCGCAGTGGGGTTTGGTGGACTTGTACAGGCTTTCAGGTCACGCCATGCTTTGCTTACTGAACAAAATAAAAAGATGATTTAACTGGCAGGAGCTGTCAAGATTGCAGCACCGAAATATGTTTTTGATTTCTTCAAACGTATTAAAGTTTTAAGTTGCAGTAAACACTCTTTTCTGCTGCCCCTCACGGTCCACCTGTGTGCAGTAGGCACGCCCTTACCAGCTGAAGCACATTCAGATTAACACACCTACAGCTGTGCTCATTCACATGTGTTGGTTTAACAGTGAACGTAAAAATTGCAGTGCGCCAATATTTTCTATGCCTATAATTTGCAACAGGACTTAATAAATATCCCCCACTATCTCATATGAAGCGATCACAGTCATGTCTTTATTGTGCTTTTATCCCATGTATTTACTATAGGTATCTTTAACGTCGTTCTATATACTGAGCTGCCTGAAATTATGATTTTGATACAGAGAATAATAACCATCTTATCAAAATAATAATAAGTCCCTTTGGAAACTCCAAGGGAGGTCTGCCTAGAACAATTAGCCAACATGCATCCAGTGCCAGGCTGAATGCAAAAGATTTGGTTTCATTATAGCCAGAAACAAATGAACATCAGCCAAATACCTGACACACTCCTGTCTGTGAATGTGTATATCTGCATTTCATAAAACAACAAATCTCTAAACCAACTTTGAAAAGGCAAGTTTCCTATTATTCTCTGAGGAAAACGTAGATTTTTTTTAGTTGACCAAGAGCCCTGCCAAAATATAATTTAATTAGACTCTTGGCCACATGTCTTTCCCCAGGCTACAAGCTGTAGTGCAGACTTAAAGCTGAACATTTTGAAAACAGCAGAGGAGCATGCCAAAATCTACTACTATAAGGGCTTACAATATATTTCATATAGATGAAATAAATTCAAAACAGTTTCTTGGACAGACCCCCCCCCAAGACATTTTCATGACATAACTAAATATGATGAGAGATTTTGTCAAGTTAGACAGCAGAAAATCAGCAGAAATCAGACTCCGGTTAGCCTGTGAGCTGATGAGTGGATAATGAATGAATATGTGATTTAAACGGAAATGGGGGCAGTTTGATGACGTTCATTTATGCAGTGGTGAACGATCCATCACCTTACAAAGTCAAACACCTGTGACCTCAGTCTGAACACCAGCCAGGTCAGTAGATGGACGTGAAGTCATGGTTTAGTTTAGCTTCAAACAGATGTATAGTAGATGCACATATTCATGTATGCACATCTTTGTGTGTGTGTATTTGCAGTACACAAAGTATCTCATATGGATGAGACTGAGCAACAGTTCAGTTTACTGTATCATGATCTGATGGAGGTCAGATAGCACTCTGTGTGTTTTCAAAGTCTCCTGTATGAAAATAAAAATGTGATTTCTACAAAATGAGATGCTGCCCTTAAGTAATCCCTGAGATTTTTATTGGCCAAAAAATGTGAAGAATTGAAACATTCTGAAACTTATTTACATTATAACTGTTTAGCCATTCACCTTAATTGTACCATATAATATAATCAGGAGACAATAAAAATGGTTTCCATTGATTTAATGTCAGGATATGTTTCCCAGATTCTTCTGAAATGTACAAATATTACAGCGGGGGAAAAATAAACTTCCCAAATTGGGCAGTGATAAACGCTGTCGCCTCACAGTAAGAGGGTTCTGGGTTTGAGTCCCGGCTGACCTGGGGTATTTCTGTGTGGAGTTTGCATGTTCTCCCTGTGCCTGTGTGGGTTTTCTCTGGATACTCCAGCTTACTCCAACAGTCAAAAGACATGCAGCTTAGGTTGACTGGTGACTCTGAATTGCTTATGGGAGTGAGTGTGTGTGGTTGTTTGTCTACATGTCAGCCCTGTGACAGACTGGTGAGGGTTATGTTAGCCGCCGCAAACCCCCCCTTCCCGTTCTCGTTAGGATAAGTGGAATAGATAATGCATGGGGTGGATGGGAACTTCCCAAATTAAATGAGTCACATTTTGAGGTAGTGAGGTTCTGTTTTAAATCTATTTCTTTTAGGTATAATGATCATAACACACAGATACCTCATCTTCACCTCCAGCACAAAAACTCACTTTCTGAATAGTCTGTACTGTCCGATACAGATGAAAAACTGCTGGCTGATCTGTGGGATAGATACATATTAACCATATACCAACATAAGATTACAATCTTCCAGTTTTGCATTAGCAGGAGCAGCAACTGTAAACCAAATAATTCAGAGTATTAAGCCTCACTTGAAAGCTCAGACTTGCCTCCAGAACTCCAACTCAGCTGGTCATCATCTGTTTTGGCTGATTTAAGATTTAGATCTGATCTTGTCTGCCACAGAGTGCTGTGTTGTGGTGAAGCCTGTTGCTTGTGGTCAAGTGTTGTGGTTTTGGCACTCTCTCACTCAGCTGCAGATCTGATTCTCTTTGGTTTGTCAAGGTCTGAATGTGTTTTTCTGCTGCAAAGCAGGTGCAGAGGCTTTGTGCTAAATCAAATCATAGTTCTAGTTTTGTCCTGCTGGTTGCGGTGGCTACTAACCAAACTTTAACTGAAAATTAAGCAAATGAGATGTATGGTTATTTATTGTAAGACCATCATCCGGATAATGACATTAAGTACCAGGAAAAAAAAAGGATAAACAAGGATTTGTGTAACAGGATACAATTTGATTAAATATAAATAAATAAAATGTGGGAAAATTTCCAGAGAAGTTACACACTGATCAAATGTGAATAGAAGGAAAACTATTTGAACACAAATAATCAGCAGCACTAGTGCCAATTATAATCTGCAAGACTCAACATCTGTTTGGATTTACAAAGAAATCTGTATGAAATCCCAAGGAGATTAGTATAGAGTGGGACATGAACTCCTGGAGGGCCATCATTTGTTCTCTAATGTTTCATCATCGCTCTGCTGCGTACTACTACCAGTGTGTCTGAGCTGGGGAGGGGAAGGGAAGGGATAAACTCTCCCTTCATAGAATGAATATCTTAACAGTGACACTGCATCTCATTTAAATGCAGAGAAGGGAGGATGAGGGCAGGGAAGAAATAGCACACAATGAGATTGGGGCACAGAGGCAAATAAGGCGGAGGGAAAGCGGGTACACAAAATATTTTATCTTCACACAAAAAAAAAATTCTAACATTTACAATGGCCAAGCTGTTGTAATAAAAAGTAGGGGTTACGATTTTGCAATAATTAACCAAAGAAATTATATACAGGAGTGTCTGTAAACCAGAGCTGCTGAGAGCCAACTGCTGAGCATTTTGGCGGCGATCAAAGGAACAGACTGCAGACAGGGAACCTGCTCCAGACAGTCATTTATCAAAAGGACAGGAACGTAATGACACCGTATCCTGAGATGCAAGAGGAGGTCTCTGGGTTATGTTGCACTTATAGAAGGACTGGTTTTTGAAAGGACAAAAAAAAAAAAAAAAAAACTAAGCAACCCCCCCAAATTAAATCTTCACTCACTAGGAGTTGGAACACCTTTTGCTAAGTGTACATTACATCCTGAAAAAGACTGAGACGGAAACCAACTGACCCAAGAGAGCAACCGTCCTCCAAACAGGGGTCCACTGGGTCCCCATTCAAAACTTAAAAATGTTTATCAGCTCAGTCAAATTAATGGCCTCGGACCACTGTGATTTGCTGGATGTTTTGTTTTCTTATTGCAGTCACACATGCTCTTCTGGGTGTGTTTGCATTTGACTAGGGTGGGATGTATGTGTTGATTGTAAGTGACCCTACAATATATGTTTGTGTGTTAGAGCAGTTGGATTTTTGTGTGTGCATGCATGTGAGATGTATGTTTGGATATGTGCCTGTGCGTGTGGCCTGTTTTCAGTAGAATGAGGTAGTCAGGACAAACACTAGGCCTAGTTTGTGTAGTGTCGTTAACACTGCAGGAAATTTAAGCATGGCAATCAGAGAAGCCCAGTGGCTTATTTCAGTGTCCCAACCAATTTTCTCATTTTCAGTTCAGTATTGTTTTGATAATGTGTAATCTTGCAACATAAATTACAAAAGACAAAAAGTTTGTCATCACAACTGCATATGTATGAGTTAAATTTAAATGAATTTCATGAGCCTTAAGACAGGACAGAGAGAGAGAGACTGATAACAGCAAAAATATCTCCCATCTAAATTTCCATCCTGAACTGACTTTACAGAGTCCACCTAAATTTTCCATGAGGTCTTCCTTCTATCAATGCATCCATTGTCTGTCTGTGATGGTGTGTCTGATCTACAGACTGATATTGTGTGGACTGAAACTGATCTACCCTCATCCTCCTGTCCCACAGGCTCATGGACATGGACCATCTACACACCTCCATCAATACAGTCATTTTGTTGTCAAATTTGTTATGGTAATTTTGTAAGGGCAGTGCTCGGGTTAGTTCACATCTTGGTGAGCTCACTGTTTTCTTTTTTTTTTTTTCACTGTCAGCCTGAAGTGTGTGCTTGATTTATGTCAGGATTTTTAGCTGAATAGTGTTGGTATAAACCTCTGTGGGGGACAAGACGCTGTGGCCTTTATTCCAAACACCATGCTTGCAGTCTGTGTGTGTCAGGTTTGCCCGGCTGCACCTGCCTCTCTCACTTCTCTCCCTCTATTTTAGCTCCCTTACCCCGATTTCTTTATCTGACACACCTACTTCACGTCCCCTGAATCACCACCAGCTGCACCTGATTACTTTCTTCCTATTTATACCGTGCTCATCGTCCACTTCCCTGCCAGTTCTTTCTACACACAAGCCCGTTTCTATGCCGATCTATTTGTGCCCCGTGTCTTATCTTCCCAGCCTCTATCGCTTCTCTGGACCACGGACCTCCTCAACTCCACATCACTCCACCACACAGGTCGATGCACAGTCTCCCATTAACTGTTTCTGTGACTCAGTCTCCTCAGCAACCATCCACCACGACCAGTCCAGGAGTGAATCCCAGCATCCGCAGCCCAGCCTCCTCCTTATCATCACATCATTGACTGTATGTTTTCCATTTCTGCCGCTCGACACCCGGTTCTGCTCCGTATTCCTTCACCTGGTTGTACACATAATTGTTATTGTCACTATAAATAAATGGAGCACTTTTTGCACCGAAGTCAGCTACCTGGGTCTGTCATTTTTTACTCGCTCACCTCCCTACCAGAGCAATCCTAACAGAAAGAACTGGCCATTATGGACCCTGCTGACTCCGGTGCAAGTAGTTCACCGTCTAATGCACAACTGGCTCAGGCACTGCAGCAGCAACAACACGATCTGGCTACACTTACACAACAAGTAGCACAACTTACCACCCTCATGCTGTCCCAACAAAGTCACCCTGCCACCCGTTCGACCAGTCTCCGTCCTGATCCTCCCATACCTGAACCGGACATTTTTGATGGTACTGTGGATAAATGCCGAGGGTTTTTGTTGCAGTGCCGCCGGGTGTTCGAGCACCAACCACAGACATATTGCACAGATAGAGAAAAAATCAGCTATGTAATCAACTGACTCCGAGGTAAAGCGCTTTCTTGGGCCAAGGCTGCGGACTCCAGTGGCTTACTCATCGGCACCACCATCACTGAATTCCTGGACGACCTGAGGACGGTTTTTTCTCCATCATCTCAGCAGAGCCAAGCGTCTAGGGAGCTTCTGACAATTCGCCAGGGGGCTCGACAAGTCCTGGATTATTCCATTGACTTCTGGGTCCTTGCTACGGAGGCCGGCTGGGAGGACCGCCCATTACGTGCGGCCTTCTGGCACAGCCTCAACGAGAACATCAAAGCTGAACTGAACATGAAGGACGAGCCCCCTGACCTTAGCTCCCTAGTTGACTTGGCCATCTGGATCGATCGTCAATAGGGCTCTTTCCGCAAGAAAAAGCCGGGCAGCAGTCGGCCCCCCGGCCCCGTACCACAGCAGAACCACCAGTCGAGGCCCGCGCTCTTCCTCGGCTGGGGGTCTCCAATACCAGCACCCGTTGCAACCCAGAGGAACCCATGGACTTGGGACTTGCCCGTCTTCACCCCGAAGAGCAGGCCCGCTGTATCCGCACCGAGGCGTGCCTTTACTGTGTGGCTCCGGACCGTGCCTTTACTGTGGGGCTCCGGACCATCTTATAGCTACCTGCCCGGTGTGGCCAAAAGAGCGGGCCCACCAGTGAAAGTGGGGACACTGACGGGCCATTCCTCCAACTCCACCACGCCCGGGCACA
>NW_018128132.1:301455-302079 GCF_001952655.1 Monopterus albus
GGTTTCCATTACATGGGAGATCGAGGACCCCATACGGGAGGCGCAGCAACAAGAACCCGATTCATGAGGTGGACCACCAGATAGATCATATGCCCCCCAGGCTGCCAGGGCCCAGACCCTTGACTGGGCCCATGCCTCTCAGCTATCATGCCATCCGGGGGTACAACTCACCATTTCCCTTCTGAAACGCTACTTCTGGTGGCCCACCCTAGAGAAAGACACCAGGGAGTATGTAGCTGCCTGTGCTGCCTGTGCGCAAGCCAAACCACTCCATCAGTCCCCTGCAGGTCTTCTTCAGCCGCTGACTACACCTAGTCGGCCCTGGTCTCATATCGCCCTAGACTTTGTCACCGGCCTGCCTCCCTCCCAGGGCAACACGGTCATTCTCACGTTGATCATTTTTCCAAAGCTGCCCATTTCCTCCCCCTTCCACAGCTCCCCACTGCTCTAGAAACCGCCCAGCTCCTGGTTCAGCATGTGTTTCGTATTCACGGCACCCCCATCACTATCGTTTCTGACCGCGGTCCACAATTCACCTCTCACGTCTGGTCTGCTTTTTGCACTGCCCTCGGAGCACGTCCCTGTCTTTCTTCCGGTTATCACCCCCAAACCAACGGCCAAGCT
>NW_018128132.1:302964-308928 GCF_001952655.1 Monopterus albus
GGCAACAAGTGTGGCTCTCCTCTGCTCATGTCCCCATTAAAGGCGCATGCCCCAAACTATCACCTCGTTTCCTAGGGCCCTTCGCCATCCAGGAAATTATACATCCCACTGCAATCAAACTCAAGCCCCCTGATTCCCTCCGTATTCACCCTATTTTCCATGTTTCACAGGTCAAACCAGTCTCCTCCAGTCCCCTCTGTCCTCCACCGGCTCCACCTCCTCCGGCCCTGGAGGTGGATGGTGGCCCTGCATACACTGTCTTTTTTGCACCTAAACCTAACATTTTTTTGTCTAAACCTCACAAAGTTTTTTTCTCTAAACCCAACCAAATAGTTTTTGCACCTAAACATAACCAAGTGTTTTGCATTGCAAAACATAATGAAACTGATGGTTTGATAATCGTAACATCATATTTATGACAGTTTCCAAGACAGTGGAGTGCCAGTAGCTTGCTGCTAGCTAGCCATCTTGTTGACTACTAAGCTTGGTTTTGCAATGTACGTTGTCATTAATTTTGCCAGGTTTGTTGCAGTCCTTCCCACGACAGTAGGAGAGCTATTTAATGAGATGCTCCTATGGGTCATATGAGGGGTAAGGGACAAATGACCATATGAGTCATATAGGTTGGAGGATTTGTCGAGAAACATTGCGGAATCTTTATCCACATAATTCTGTAAACCAGATAGGATTAGAAATTAGTGAGATGGTGATATTTGGTAAGTCTATTGTCACAATGACCAATAAGCTATTGGATGGGCTGACTGCACATACCTCTATCAACCTGAGTCAGTTAAAAACTGGATACTTTGTGTTGCCACTAAAAGAAACCTAGATAGCAAGCTAGTAAAGTAACATTAGTTAAATAGTTACCTAAAAGTCAAAAGGAATATATACTGTATATACAGCATTATTTGTCATCTAATTGATAAATAGATGAATTAGCTAGCTAAGAGTATAAACCACTCAAATAATTAAGCTAATGTAGTGGATAAATGGCCCTAGTTGAAATATGTTGTTAAACGTTTGATAATTAAGAAACAGTTTAAATTGTTGATCTGAAGGGGCCTTTAAGGGGTCAGTTAAATTTAAAAATTCATGCTATACGTACAACCAAAAAAAGATTTTGTATTTCCATTGTCAGGTTTGCCCGGCTGCACCTTCCTCTCTTCTCTTTTTCTCTCGCCCTAGTCAGCTCCCTCACACTGATTATTTGATTAGACACACCTGCCCTGATTTTCTGACACTCTTCAGCTGCGCCTCCTTTGTCTCACTCCTTATTTATACTCGGCTTACCCATCACTCCCTTGCTAGTTCTTTCTCTGTCGTCAGATTAGATTAGAACTTTGTTTATTCTTGTTGTTCTTCGTATGTCGTGTGTTCCTAGTTTCCCTCTGCATTTTTTTGGACCTCTCCTCTGGATCCTGGCACCCTCAGCTCCACAGGTCGATGCACAGTCTCCACTTTAACTGAACTCTATCATTACCTCCACAGTCAACTGGATCTCCTACCCGACCAGCCCAGGAGTGATTCCAACCCCTGCAGCCCGGCCCATCATCACCCCACAGACAATTACTCCTACTACTGCTGGTTGACACCTGGTCATATTCATACCTTCACCTTGTATATATATTTGCACTGCTTTAACACTGTAAATAAATCACTACTTGCATCGAAGCCAGCCGCCTGGGTCTGCTAATTTCTCCGCTCGCTCACATTTGTGTCGAGTGTTCATAACAGTAACAGATTTGACTTTTTCTGGGGGTTTTTTGTGTTGTTCCAATGCAAACAAAAGAACTAAATATGAAAATACCAAACAATTTGTGATTGCAACAATTTTGTGGTGAAGTCATTTGAAATCGGACAGAAATACAGGGGTGCCAGTATTTTTAGCCATGACTATATATAACATTGACAAAACAAGCTACAAATTAGAATGAAATCCGGGGAGTAGATGTGAAAGCAGACCATTAGATTAGTACATAAAATACAACATAAAATCTGGCACATTGAATGTCTGATATCGACAAGACTATTAATCTGCACTGCTGTGGTGGCTGTCTTCAGTTGTCTCCTGGATGTCTTGGCTGCATACAGTTTCTCAGAGAGTCAAGGAGCTCCACAGAACAGTCCAACACAGGTACTGCACTAGTACCTCAGATGCACACTTGAACAACATGTTCATGTCAGACAATGAGAGGTACTTCAGCACAATCATCTGACTGGGTTGTTGGGGTAAGTCAGTCAAAAAAACAACAACAACCTGGGAACGACTGGTGGAAGCCATAATGTTTAATATTCGGAAGATGACCTCATTCAGACATTTGAAAATCATGAAGCCACTTTAAGGGAACTGTAAAGTTAACTCAGGTTTCAAGGCTGAAACTTGCAAGTGATGTCCATAGTGGATTTCACTCACCATTTCTGTAGCTGTGATTGATTATTTATTTAGTTAGTTAATTAACAGACAGTGGCCAAGTGACAAATCCAGGTCAGCTGCTTGTGAAGCAGCCATACTCACCACTACATCACCAATGGGGCTTCAAAGGTTTAAGCACAGCTTTATTTATAGCTTTTATCAAGGACTTGGGTCCATTATTTCTTTCTCTGTGAGGATTCACAGATCACAGTTACACCTCTAAAATAATCACTGCTGTCAGTTTATTAGTGGCACCAAGAGGTTTATGTAAGCTTTAGAGTGCAGAGAGCTCAGCTGGTTTCTATTTTTCTGTCATTATGCTTTTTTGATTAAACTGACTGCAGAGCACTGTAAAATCTATAGGTTTTGAACAAATGACCTTTTGAACAATACCTTTTGAACAAGACCAGCATAGTTAATGATCATGGTGTTTTTCTCCAAGGCATAAAGGGGACTGGGGTATTTGCACATGAAGATGTCTTTCATGTTCACACACTGGAGGTGATTTTTAATGTTGTGAAGCACTGATGTGATTGTAACTATGGAGACGACACAGTGCTTGTAGCTTGCTAAGCCAGCTGTCTCCTGAATGCCATTCTCAATCTGATAAGGAAATAATAAATGAGCCACTTTGCCTTGTATTTCAGTGTGGAGCTAAAAACACGCCCTTGGGAGTATCAGCTTAAGCTCTAATTGAGTAGAAATAATAAACTCTCCCCAGGTTTACAACTTTGGCTGAGAGGGAAGTGCGGTAAAGCTAACACAGCCTAAGGTCTCCACATTGACAAGCTGAGCATGGCACTGAAAAAATGTTAGGAGTAACACTTCATGTCTGAGGTGTACCTTGACCAGACCTTCAGAGAGCTGTTATGAGATTCCTTGTTGTCCCAGCATGAGTGTGCTTTGAGTGGTGTGTTTGCGTCTGAAAGATGCTGTGGGAGTGAGGCCCTCAAAGGCACAGGGTCATTTCTGCTTTCTGTTCGCCCAAACCTGCTTGTCTGAGCCTCACTGTATTCAGGTGAGGATCCATGTAATTGCTCACTTGTCCAGTATTAATCATGTTTCATCAACCCTGCCTTCTCTCTAGAGTAATTTGTATGTAGCTCCTTTGACAATATAGTGACATGGATTCAATTAAAGATATGACAGTTGGCCATCCAGCTACGAGCTCAAGGTGGAATTTAGCCTTTACAGCCCCATGTTTGACCTTAGCTTTTCAAAACAAATCCTCTAAGTGGAGTTCGTCATCATTTGAGCCTGCAGCAACTCTAGACTTGTTAAACTGTGAAAGGGGATTACTTATGGCCAAGCCAAACCACAAACTGAGGCTGCAAATTTATCATCACAACCACAGATAATGTGCGGAAAACATTTGATAATAACCCAGGCCAAGTGGTCCTACACACTGTATACTTTATTTTTCATATAAATAATTATAGTCCATATACAGTATGGGTACTTTTACTTTAGCTACTTTAAATACATTTTGCTGCAAATATTTCTGTACTTGTAACAGTTTTGTCCCCAGTTTGGGTAATTATGTTTTTACCTAAAACTACAGTATGATCTGAGTACTTCTTCTACTACAGATGTTGTTACATAAAATATTTATCAGTATCTCTCAGTACATGAGGAAAGTTTTTTGTTGTTTTTATCTAAATACTCAAACATACATAACTAGACATTTTAGATGTTGAATAAATGATTTTATACTACAGTATGAAAGCAATTATATTTCTCCAGTGTTCTGCAAACACTGACTGATCAACCACCATCATCACAGTGATGACTGGGATTGGTGCTAAATTCTCCGTGAAGACAAATACAGTATGTACTCAGGCTGTGGAAATGCATCATTAGATGAAACACTTAGAAAGCAATATGATAACAGCGACACCGTAACATAAAGATGGTGATTTAAAGGGCTTATAATAAGTGCCTGCTCCACCCCTGTGATGATTATAAAGATCACAGGGGTTTTAGTCATCTTGTTAAAAGCCAGTAAAGCCAAAAGTAATAAATATTACCAGTGTGGTTGTGCATAAATACAGCAGTACAACTGTTGGACTTATTATTTTTCTTGAGGAAAAATATCCATTAATCAATAGGAGAAGATATGACATCTTCCCTTATACCTGCTGACAGTGAAATTCGTCATCATCAGCCAAATGTCACAGGGTGACAAACTGCACATGGGCCTAAAGGAAGGATAATTGTGCACTGTAACAAATCAACCATCAAGTTAAAGCGGGTGTTCCCATGTTGAAGACTGTATAAGTGGACTTGAACTATGGCCTCCACAACTTCTGTATAATGAATACTGCATAAGGCTATGCATGCAAGTACAATATCTAGGCTAAAATACAATATCTATTAATATATGATGCCATTTACATTTAATTGACTGTGTTGTAGAAAACCAAAACATGAGAGCTTGCTAATAACTTACCATGCCAACCTTTGTCAAAAATCGAGGCATTTCTTCACACAGGACGTTTGGTGGTGGTGCATTACCAGTCTTCCTCTAGAGCCGTAGCAAATGACTTTCTGACTGTTTTATAGATACATTTTTTGTTTTCATTCTAAAGATATTAAAAATAAAAACATGAAAATCAACAAATATGTTTACATGCATGGAGTAAGCCAATATATTGTAACTTACCATTTAACTACACTAACGCATAACATTTGAGAGGTGAAAATAATAAAAAAAATAGGCATAGCCTTATCCATTCATCAAGTGGTGCATCAGGAGCTTTCACGACAAAGGAGCAAACCTGTTTGTTAAAGTCAGCAAAAACATATTCTCTTAATTTATCTAATTTCTGTGCTGTCCAATTGGTGGACATAGTAGATACCTAATTTTGGAATTAGACTCATTAAATTAATAAGCGTGCATAGTCATTGTTGCCAGTGTTTCAGCTGACCTTCACACACAACGCCCGTATAGCTGGTGGAGGCCTTCCTAGCATAGCGCCGCCAGTGTGTCTGATATCTGGGAAGAGAACCTAATATCTCCCTTCCCTTCTCTCCATGCTTGGACAAGTATGCTCTCTGTACCATGAGAGTATGTGATTTCAGTGTTTGAATTGGCAGCCCGGACCAAAACGCTCCGTGTGTGTAGGAATGGCAAACTGTGAGGGAAAAGACAAGCATCATTTATTGTAGATAGTGGAACTATTTGAAAAATCCACTATTTACTTTCATGGGGTTGTGCATTGTGGAGTCCAGGACAATAGAAGCACTGCGAAAAGACATTTCAGTGGTGCTGTGTCTTGTGCTGCTTAGGGTTTTGACGTTCACACCTGAAGTCCGTGAATGCAGCACTGAGGTCATATCTCTCAAAGGTGGTCACAGACTGTTTTTGTTTATGACGTGTTTAGGTCAGACTCTTAAAGCAGCTATTGGTGTATTGCACGTTTAAGCCAATTTACCACAAACTGTGTATACTTAACACCACTGACCATTTTTCAAAGCATGCCACTAGTTTGAAGTGAACCAATGGGACCCGTTTATTTCAGTTTGGACTTTGATAATTAATTTGTAGA
>NW_018128132.1:309343-314497 GCF_001952655.1 Monopterus albus
GGATCAGCTTCCACAGGGGATTGGCTACTGTGCTGACAGGTCACACATACATATACACACAGGTGCAGAGAGAGGGGGGGAGGAGTGAAATGAATGGATTAGTGCACGCATTTAAAAATGTTTTAATATTTGGGTTTGTATCAAGTCTTTTCAAGTCAAAGGGCTCAAGTCCGAGTGAAGTCACAAGTCATTGGTGTTAAAGTCCAAGTCGAGTTGCAAGTCTTTTTACATTTTTTCAAGTCGAGTCTAAAGTCATCAAATTAATGACTCGAGTCCGACTCGAGTCCAAGTCATGTGACTCGAGTCCACACCTCTGGCATACTCCATCCATTCATTAGCTAGTATCGTGTATCCTGTAGAGGGTTGGAGGGAGGGGGCTATGCCGTTGGACAAGAGACGCAGTACACCCTGTTCAAGTCGTCAGTCTGTCACAGGGCTAACACACAAAAACAGACAGCATTCACCGGCCACCCCCAGAATGTGATTGGCCACCCCTGCTGCCACCCCTGGCTCCGTCTGTGCCTCACAAAGATGCTCTCATGGCTGGAGACTCCTGCTGGAAACTGAGTGGTCGCTTTGAGTTGAATTTGACATACTGAATTAGCAGCCATGCATATTGTTACGCATACAGTACAATTCTCACATTTAGCTTGGGCTTAGAGCCACCTATACAGTATACTGTATTGAATTTAAACACAAGGTGAAGTTAAGCTCCCCATGGAGCTGAGAAGGCATCTGCTTTGTTACATGATTGTTCAAGACTTCATCTGTTCTGCTGCCAAAAAGCAAAACATTTGTTCCTGGCTGGACAAGGGAGGACACAAACTCCAAATGAACAATTAATGACATTTACAGTACTCCTTCTTTCACAGATATAACAATATCCAAACTAAGGTAAGGAAAAGTGACTGATCCACATAAACAGTAACAGACTGGCCAAACAGATCGTCCACTTGCTTCCATTAAAATATAGAGTTTCAAGTTAATGGTCACTATTGATACTACATTTTCTCTGGTTCTTCGTTGCCAGATTTATGCATCATTTCCAGCTTGGATGTTTCTCAACCTGTCAGTGAAAATAAAGAGGGAACCTGGAGGCAGTTGGTGAGGCACTAAAAAAGTCCAGACATCAATGTGTTTTAGAAAAGAGTTTATAAAACCCTTATATTGGATGTGTTTCCATGCTTTTCATTGCCAATGAGAAAGGCTCAATAACAAATCTGTGGCATGTTCTTTCAATCTAATGTCAATATCTAATACCTGTAGATTTATTTCTCAACTAGCATTAGCCTTAAATGCTAACCTGCTGCTTGGTGTTATTTTTCTGAAGCAGGGTTTTCTCAGCATCAGTGACTGACTGGAAATATGAGAAAGAGTTTTCAGATTAGTAAGATTTTGAACTAGAAAGAATGAGTGCAGTGTATAGAATACATGATCTGGCCATTATTCACAGCCAAGAGGGCAACAGTCAGGAGAAGAAAATAACTTTCTGGCCCAACAATTAGTCACTGTGACTATTTACTGTAATGATATGTTTCATGTGAACTGGCTAAGTGGTCATGGAACTGAAACATACAGCTGCTATATCCAGTGTTTTCCCCCATCCTGGCCATACCTATCTAAGAAGCAGTTTATGACAGAGATGAATGTGTACAAGGGCATCTGAGCAGTACTGTCCTCCCTTCTCTGACGCAATATGTTCATCCCTGACATTTATAAACCATTACATTCCTGTGTGACATTAAATTTGACTGTAATAGCTTGTTTAATCTGTTTGATCCTTTAAGTCTGACAAGGCTGAAGGTCCTGATGCCGAACTGTCCACTGCACTGTACTGTACAAGGCAGCATAGAAATGTTCTGATGTGATTGAATGATCTGGTTAATGCTAATAGATGGTTTTACAGAGGTTTCTTACTAACCCTACCTGCAGTCTTCACACAGTACTGAGTCCGACATGTTTGTGTCTGGGTCTGGCCTGCTGTTTGCAGTGCCATGGTAGAGTGAGGACCAAGGAATGTGCAGTATGCAGCCATGCTGCAGAAAACCTAAACTGGCCATGGGCTGCCACACCTGACCACCTGGCGACAAAAGTAAACTTCTTTTTACATCTTTGCACACATGTATGTGCGAATTAAACATGAAGCTTTGTCGGCAGTCTGTTTTATTTATTCGTTCTCCTTTTCTGATCTCAGTCTCTATTTGTTTTTTTCACTTGTTCTGTAAAGTGGATAGCTGTTTCCTTGATCCATGGGCTTTTAGCATACATGGATCAAGAATAACCCAAGACAGACAATCTGACATTAAAAGCAAAGCAGCTACGATGGAGTTTTAGTCTCAGTCCTCTAGCATGCACTGTAAATGCATTATTGGCACCCGCAGGTTTCCTGATGTCCACATGCTGCATCTACTTTTTCTGTATTTAATAAACGTCTACTGACAATAGCATATCTCCAGTGGTTAAATATTTCACAAATGTTTTGTAGTAGTCCTCTCCTCTCCAGAGTAAGGCTCTTTTGCCTGGCTTCCCCCCTGCAGCCACTCGAGTTCAGACTTCCTCTGGTCATCAGCAGCTTTGGCACAAGGGGTTTGTTTTGATGAAACTGTTTAAGTAAGACTCCCCAGTCTGTTCATGAAACACAGAACAAGACAAATAGACGTCTAATGAGCTTCGTTCAGATAACAGAAATGACCCACTGGGACCCTACAAGATCAACATACACACACGTAACTAAATCAGTCTGCCTTGTTCAGTGCTAAACATTACACACAGTACATGCACATTATGTGTGGTGTTACCTGGGATTTCCAACATATGCTTGTGTGTATGCATGCTCCACAGAAAGCCACGCAAACACTGTTTATCTAAATAAACTCATTAACCTGTCACCTCTTTTGGTTCCTATCAGTGTTGGAAATATAACACATGGTTTTCCTTTTTCTTGAGCAAGACAAATAGATGTCTAATGGGCTTCGTTCAGATAACAGAAGTGACCCACTGGGACCCTGCAGGATCAACACACACATATGTAACTAAATCAGTCTGCCTTGTTCAGTGCTAAACATTACACACAGTACATGCACATTATGTGTGGTGTTACCTGGGATTTCCAACATATGCTTGTGTGTATGCATGCTCCACAGAAAGCCACACAAACACTGTTTATCTAAATAAACTCATTAACCTGTCACCTCTTTTGATTCTTACCAGTGTTGGAAATATAACACATGGTTTTCCTTTTTCTTGAGCTTTTACTGTAATTTTATAAATAGCAATTTTATTTGGAGTGTAATCTTTGCTTGAATAATAAAGGACAGTAATAGCAAAATAGTAAAATAAAAAAGGTTTCTGATATCACCATTTAGCCTTAATTAAAAATACAGATAACAGCCTTGCCTCCAAGTATGGAAACTGCAACTGAGACAAAGCAGTTGTCAAAGAATATGTTTAGTGAAGTTTTCCTTTCTTGAGCACAAAAACAAGTCTACACACCCAGAGTGTGTCTTCTACGATTACTATTGTTATTTTTATTATTATTTTAGCATGTAACAGCACATGGGACATTTCAGCTATGCCTTCTTCAGTTGTTTAAAAAAACTGAATAATAAACGACAGTAATAGCAAAATAGTAAAAAGAAAAAAAGTTTCTGATATCACCATTTAGCCTTAATTAAAATACAGATAACAGCCTTGCCTCCAAGTATGGAAACTGCAACTGAGACAAAGCAGTTGTCAAAGAATATGCTTAGTGAAGTTTTCCTTTCTTGAGCACAAAAACAAGTCTACACACCCAGAGTGTGTCTTCTACGATTACTATTGTTATTTTTATTATTATTTTAGCATGTAACAGCACATGGGACATTTCAGCTATGCCTTCTTCAGTTGTTTAAAAAAAGAACATTTTAATTTATCAACTGACCAAGACTCCCCCAACTTTTACAACCATCAGTCAACTTATCACCTTTAACCTCTGTTACACTGACAGCATATTTATATTGCAGTGTTGTTGTGATCATTTTTTTCCTCACTGTATAAAAGAAAGAATGTGGTCTGAGTTTATGGGAACTTTTAATGTTTTTGCTCTTTTTAAATGTGACCAAATTATAGCAAGTGACCTGATGTGATAAGGGAAGAAATGTTCACAATACTATTTTGTTTCCTGCTTTTCTGCTACAGTCACTCAGGCAGTTTTTACTGTAACCATCCATCAGACTTCAGTCATTTTACGTGGAGGATCATTGATGTCTGAGGTGCACCTACTGTAAGAACTCCTATTACCATAGTTTCCGGCAGCAATACTTTACAAACAATGGCTGATTTTTTTATTCCCCTAGTGTCAAAGAATTTAAAAAAGGAAAGAAAATAATTGGGACAAATCCCCTGTAATGTTTAGATGCCAAATGTTCTCCATTTCCTGGACATTCAGCATCTTCCAACAATCCTTTGCAGATGACCATTTCAGCCTTAAGCAACTCCAGACACAGAATCTGTCCGGAGATGTCGAAATCCCAGAGCAAGTGTGTTGCAGTCCCCACACACAGCCTATGAGGACCATTTGCCAAACTGTACTTACTAAAGGCAAGCAGAAGATTAGGCCTGGAAATCCTCATGGATGCAGCAAGCTCTTGGTGTCCAGCCAAAGGTGCACAGAGCTGAGCTGAAACTGAGAACTGAGACTCGGAGGATGAATCATTCTGCTCAGTAACACAGAGTTATGAAAGTTTAGCGCAGTGATAGCTCATGATGTGAAATGCAGGTGGTGGTTTAAAAAGACACAATACCCCCCATGAGATTATTTTTTAAGTCTGATTCCCAGTGAAGAATTTGTCAAGATGTCTGCTTACCACACACAAAGCTACTCTCAGGTTTAGATTTTCGTTATATAAGAACCGGTGTGACATTTTGGGAGCTATGCTTGTTTGCAGGTGTTTAAACTTGTATTTGGAACAATTTGAGAAAGATGTGGAACTGCAGTCCAACTTAGGCCAAAGACTGGACTTACAGAGAAGTATAGCCTGCTCTTGGTAACAGAACTGTAAAAACAAGACAGTTTTAAGAGCTGTTATAGAAACAAAATTCCTGATGCTAATCTTCAGGTCAGTGCTGGGAGAACATAAAGCTTAAACAGACTGTATTTATGCTCTTTGCTACAGT
>NW_018128132.1:314688-322781 GCF_001952655.1 Monopterus albus
CTTTCTGATAGTACTTGGTAAAGTTTCACCGCTGTCCACTGAGGGCCACAGTATCCTGTGTTAAAGTCCAATTAGACAGAGCAGCAATGGCAGCAGGAGTCATTAAAGCTCATGTATAAATGCATCGTCTGACTTCTCATGGCTCCTTCATGGCTCCTGTCCCTCACTGTGTAAGTTTAACATTCTCTGTTGTCCCGACTGCCAAAATAAATGTTACCTTCATGCTTCCAAGAAAGCCAATCATGCCAGCATTTGTCGTCATGACAAGCAGTTTGTCTCAAATCCAGCCTTTAACACTTTCACTGAATAGGGGAAGGTTCTGACAGTATGTGTGGTTTCTCTTGTTTCAGGAATTTTTAAGAATTTAGTGTCTTAGTAACTTGGTGCACCTTCCCCGATGGCCTGGAGGCTAGGATTCAGTGCTCTCGTCACTTCAGCCCTGGTTCGATTCCCGGTCGGGGAACTTCTAGCCACAGGGGTTTCACACCAGTGATTTCTGTGCTGGTCCCAAGCCCGGATAAATAGAGAGGATTGCATCAGGAAGGGCATCCGGTGTAAAAATCATGCCAAATTTCAAAGCCATGCGAGTCGTCAATGTGGAAACAGATGATTCGCTGTGGCGACTCCTAACGAGACCATCCGCAAGTAGCCACAGTATCTTGATGCAGCTATAACTGATTACTGTTTGTTTAAAAGTCCTGCTGTTTTATTGTTTTCATATATTGTATAGTATGTACTCAAGATTGCCAGGGAAACAGTACTGAACTGAACACACAGGTTTGCACTGTTCAAAATGTCAGCACAAGTCATTCCTATACTTGACATCATATACATAATCAGGTTCATTTAAAGTGCCTTGTTGCTCTCTGAATGTACAGAGTGGGTATATACTGTGTATTTGGGATTATACTAATGAGGTGTGAGACTGAATGACTTATAAAAAAATGATTTTAACAGTTATATATAAAGGGAGTCAGTTACTTGTATATATAGATTTTCCTATCAATATGAGGCTACGCTTGTTATGTTCATTATCAGTTAATCTTCACCAAATTCTTTTCTTGATTCATTGTTTGATCTGCATCTGAAAGCACTGAAAAATGCCTGCCACAGTTTCAAACAGCCCAGGACGATGTCTTAACATCTTTTGTTTTATCTGACCAACGTAACCCAAAGATAATCAGGGCACATTGATGTGAAACACACAATAAAAGAAAAAGCTTAAAATGGAAAGGTGAAAACTAATTAATGTTTGGCATTTTTGTTGCAAATTACTTAAATAATTACTCAGTTATTAAAACAGTTGTGGATTGATTTTCTGTTATGTGATGGTGTCATGCAAATATCATGCAAACTTAGAACAATAATGTTGAATTCCCCCACTGTGCACTGTGTATCTTTATCCCAACGTCTATATACTGTATATATATTAAACCTCCATCAATGAGTCTTTCACCATGCACAAAAGTCAGTGCACACTCAGTGTCACGATAACTTCAAAAACCAGCATACAGGACCCAGCCTTTGTTTATTAAAACGTACCTCCAGACGTTTAACTGACAAGTGTAATAAATCAAGGCGGGACCCTCCCACTGAACCACATCAGAACAAATGGACCACGCTAGAATGCTAATTCCCCCCCAGCCTCTATATAAACATCTTCACCAAATTCTTTTCTTGATTCATTGTTTGATCTGCATCTGAAAGCACTGAAAAATGCCTGCCACAGTTTCAAACAGCCCAGGATGACATCTTAACATCATTTGTTTTATCTGACCAACATAACCCAAAGATAATCAGGGCACATTGATGTGAAACACACAATAAAAGAAAAAGCTTAAAATGGAAAGGTGAAAACTAATGTTTGGCATTTTTGTTTAAAAAATTACTTCAATAATTACTCAGTTATTAAAACAGTTGTGGATTGATTTTCTGTTGAGTGACTGATCAGTTAATTGGTTCAGCCTCATAGCAATGTGTAACCTACAGTTTGTTACTGTCATGAAAAAGCACTTAAAACTACATTTAGTCATTTTTATTTCCACAAGTTTACTTTTAACTTTTAGTACAGTAGTTTTCCTGTTCTGTCTCTCAAACCGTAGCATGCAATTTTATTTTCTCGTTATACCCCCGATATAATAATCTATATAAACTTCAAAGAACATTTCTTCTGCTATGTGATGGTGTATTTAAAACAAAATATCATGCAAACTTAGAACAATAATGTTGAATTCCCCCACTGTGTATCTTTATCCCAACGTCTATATACTATATATATTAAACCTCCATCAATGAGTCTTTCACCATGCACAAAAGTCAGTGCACACTCAAACTTCAAAAACCGGGGGGGCAGGAGATGAGGTGAGGAATGGTCAGGAATTCATCAGATGGTCAGAGACAGCAGGTTTAGGGAAGATCACAGGAGATCGACTGTTCTGCATTTAGAAATAATATATAATATACGTATGTGTGTGTGTGTGTGTGTGTGTGTGTGTGTGTGTGTGTGTGTGTATACACTGAAGAGAGTTTTTGTTAGGATTTTATTCTTTTTTTTAAAGTGTATTTTTAATTTAAGGACTCTGCTGTCTTTCTCATTATATTCCTTGTTGTGCTATCATTTTCTTGCTCCTAGAGCAGTGTTTGATTTTATTTGTTTTCTCTCCTTTATTTATATTTTATCTCTCATTGTGTTAATATAATATTGTTTTTAAAATAAGAAGAGGTAAGATGTCTTTTTAAACCATTTTTTATTGAAACTCAGTTCAATTCACAAAGGTTTACAAAGCAAAATCAGATGACTCTCACCTCTGTTCACTGTGTTTCCAAATAAAAAGGGTATTTTCTCAAAATCTTCCAAATCCAAGTGCACAGAGTGATCACGCTCAGTCTTCCATCAAGCTTTTTTATTTTCCCACCCTTATTCAGTCCCTTTCACCTGGTATTGCAAAATTAAATCCCTCCCTTGATCAACTCTAGTACAAATCTTTGAAAGATTAAGATTTACTGTGTGAATCTCTTCAAATAACATTTTTAAACCACAAAAATAAAAATGCTACCTTCAGTTAGTACAGGAGCATTATTGGTAAGAAAATGTCATTAAACCTTAATCACTAACAAAAACTATCTAATCTGACAATCGTGATTTAAATTATGATTGGAAAGTGAACAGCATCAATAAAAATAATTACGAAAAAGGTAAAAAAAAAATTGAAAATTGAGAAAATATCATTCTTATCGTGTCACGATAACTTCAAAAACCAGCATACAGGACCCAGCCTTTGTTTATTAAAACGTACCTCCAGACGTTTAACTGACAAGTGTAATAAATCAAGGCGGGACCCTCCCACTGAACCACATCAGAACAAATGGACCACGCTAGAATGCTAATTCCCCACCAGCCTCTATATAAACACAGAGAAGGGGTGGCAGAGGAGCAGAATGGGGGGGGGGGGGGGGGGGGGGGGGGGGGGATTCCCATGATAGCTGCCACCGACAGAGCTGGTTTATTCATCTGGGTTTGCTCAAATAAACTGTACCAATCTAATGCCACCCACATGTCCCTTAAATCAAAACAGCTCAACTCAGCAGAGAATCAGGATGGATGTGAAATTTTAACAGGCTTTAAAGATGTTTAGGAGGCTAATAAACAGATATTCAGGCAAAGTGTCATGGTCTGTTTCCTAATCAGTCAATCTCTTCCTGTCTTTGTTTTTTTTTAGTGTATACTGACTTGGAATATAACGGCCACCACTGTCACTCAGCCCCAGACTGATGAATACCATAGTGTTGTCTGCTACTGAGTTAGGCTGACTGTAGAGTGAGGTACTGACATTTAGGTAAGGTCTGACATCTAGTGGACAATTTGTTAACCATAAAAGATGCTGCCTTGGTAGTAATAAGAACTTAACTGTTGTTATAGCTGCAGTTACTAGGTACTGTGCTTGCAGAGATGCTAAATTGTCTAAGTCGAGCACAAAAGGTTAAAAAAAAAAAACTCATTTAGTTGGTGCAGTTGTTTAAATAAGCAGTATTAAAAGGTTTGTAAGGTCAAATTGTATTAGAGTTTTAGAAAAAGCCTGACAAAAAAGCTATCATTCAGTCTAAAAGTCATCACAGAGCCAGAATGAAAGGACAGATCGTAGAAAACCCAGCAGTACATCCTCATCAGCTTAGCAAAAAAAAGAGAAAGTATCAGCAAATGTGTTTTCATTTCCTAGATGCTGTGCAGTCAGTTCCAACATTTATTTGCCACTTTCCCCCACGACATTAGAAAATTTTTAAAAAGTATCTATGATCCACTTTACTGATGTTAACATCTAACGTCAGAGCAGGTGCAAATGGAGAGTGACTAGTGTACACTTCACCTACACAGCGTGGTTCTCGATCACCACAGCATCTTATCGGGGGCAAACATTCTAATGATGGCCTCAACCTGAAAACTCAACTGCAGAGGATGATTTATCTCTTTTTCATTCCCATATGCAGCAAAGAAAAGAATTGTGGCCATACATCACACTGGTTTAAATCAAACTAAAAAAAACAAACTACTCAGACAAATAATTATTCATATTTTTCTTTGCTTGAAAGACTTAGATGAGTATAAGAATACTCCACATCAGAGCATTTATAAAGCACCAGGTTGTCAGAAAAATACACTACATTAGGTGCAACTGTAACTCCACCCAAATTAAAACAAAGGTCACCCAAAGAGATGTGAATGTCTCCAAGGTCACCCTATACAGCAGCTTGTTTTGTCAAACTGAGAAATAAAACCTGCTTAATTAGATGCTCAACTAATTGCATAATATCTCCCATGATGAATGCTGCAAGGTGAAGTGAAGCATAAGGAGCAAGTGTCCCCCACGACATTATAAAATTTTAAAAAAAGTATCTGTGATCCACTTTATTGATGTTAACATCTAATGTCAGAGCAGGTGCAAAAGGAGAGTGACTAGTGTACACTTCTGCTTCAGTACACTGCACCTACACAGCGTGGTTCTCGATCACCACAGCGTCTTATCGGGGGCAAACATTCTAGATTAACTGTTCACAGTGCATAGACATACATAGATTTACTTGAATCCTTTAATATACTTTGTACTCTTTTAAATTTGAAAATGATATTAAGGTATTTGGGTTAATATATCAGCCTGAAAACAGACACTGTGCATCCTCCTGCTTTGACACAGAAAGCCTGTTGGAGATGTGAACTGGGTGATTAATGGTGATAGTATGGGCCAAGGTGTGACTGTGGTTTCTGTTGCAGTCTACATCAGAGCATTTATAAAGCACCAGCTTGTCAGAAAAATACACTACATTAAGTGCAACTGTAACTCCACCCAAATTAAAACAAAGGTCACCCAAAGAGATGTGAATGTCTCCAAGGTCACCCTATACAGCAGCTTGTTTTGTCAAACTGAGAAATAAAACCTGCTTAATTAGATGCTCAACTAATTGCATAATATCTCCCATGATGAATGCTGCAAGGTGAAGTGAAGCATAAGGAGCAAGGAGAATGGTGTCTTTGTTTTCTTTTTGCTGCTTTTGACTCTAGCAGCCCTTTGCAACCACCTGCCTGTCAAACTGGTCCTGAACTAAGTGATTTGGTTCCCTGTCCTTCTGTCCCCAGAACACACAAAACAAACAGTGATAATGAAATAATTTGAGAAGGGAACACCATTTTTAGATTAACTGTTCACAGTGCATAGACATACATAGATTTACTTGAATCCTTTAATATACTTTGTACTCTTTTAAATTTGAAAATGATATTAAGGTATTTGGGTTAATATATCAGCCTGAAAACAGACACTGTGCATCCTCCTGCTTTGACACAGAAAGCCTGTTGGAGATGTGAACTGGGTGATTAATGGTGATAGTATGGGCCAAGGTGTGACTGTGGTTTCTGTTGAAAGCAGGTATGTAAGTATGAACTAGGTATACATGGTTTTAGATTACATAATCCTGTAAACCAGTGCATGCTCTGTGCGATTCTCTCCAAGGTCACCCTATACAGCAGCTTGTTTTGTCAAGCAGAGAATAAAACCTGCTTAATTAGATGCTCAACTAATTGCATAATATCTCCCATGATGAATGCTGCAAGGTGAAGTGAAGCATAAGGAGCAAGGAGAATGGTGTCTTTGTTTTCTTTTTGCTGCTTTTGACTCTAGCAGCCCTTTGCAACCACCTGCCTGTCAAACTGGTCCTGAACTAAGTGATTTGGTTCCCTGTCCTTCTGTCCCCAGAACACACAAAACAAACAGTGATAATGAAATAATTTGAGAAGGGAACACCATTTTTAGATTAACTGTTCACAGTGCATAGACATACATAGATTTACTTGAATCCTTTAATATACTTTGTACTCTTTTAAATTTGAAAATGATATTAAGGTATTTGGGTTAATATATCAGCCTGAAAACAGACACTGTGCATCCTCCTGCTTTGACACAGAAAGCCTGTTGGAGATGTGAACTGGGTGATTAATGGTGATAGTATGGGCCAAGGTGTGACTGTGGTTTCTGTTGAAAGCAGGTATGTAAGTATGAACTAGGTATACATGGTTTTAGATTACATAATCCTGTAAACCAGTGCATGCTCTATTCACTAAAAGGAATATTCTCCTTTTCAAGAAACTTTAAATAAATTCAAACTTCACTGCAAACTTTCAAGGATTTGTACTGTATCTTGTATCTAGCGAATGGCAATCTGCTATACAATGCATACGGGATGAGTGGGTGTTCGGTTTGCAGGATTTTTGCCAAGAAACAATTAATCTGTTCGAAACATTTATTGTTTCTGATTGTTTCAAATCAGATTCATTATCCAGCTCTAAAAGTGGTTGTCTACAGCCTATAATGTATTAAAATTAAGACACATGGACACTACAAGGAAATGGAAAATCATTCATTCATGTGTCTTGTTCCACTGTATGAATTGTTAAAGTAAGTGTAAATGATAATGCTGTAGTGAGAGCAGAGAGCAGGTGGATACTCTTTTAAATTTGAAAATGATATTAAGGTATTTGAGTTAACATATCAGTCTGAAAACAGACACTGTGCACCCTTCTGCTTTGACACAGAAAGCCTGTTGGAGTTGTGAACTGGGTGATTAATGGTGATAGTGATATGCAAGGTTTCTGATTTAGTGAAAGTGGTTTTGTTTGCTGATGACACTACCATATGGGCATCGGGTGAAAACCTACAGGAACTCTCTGGACGGGTTTCACAGGAACTTGAGAAGATAAAGAAATGGTGTGACAGTAATATAGTATCTCTGAATTTGGATAAAACTAAACTTGTATCTAGCGAATGGCAATCTGCTATACAATGCATACGGGATGAGTGGGTGTTCGGTTTGCAGGATTTTTGCCAAGAAACAATTAATCTGTTCGAAAAATTTATTGTTTCTGATTGTTTCAAATCAGATTCATTATCCAGCTCTAAAAGTGGTTGTCTACAGCCTATAATGTATTAAAATTAAGACACATGGACACTACAAGGAAATGGAAAATCATTCATTCATGTGTCTTGTTCCACTGTATGAATTGTTAAAGTAAGTGTAAATGATAATGCTGTAGTGAGAGCAGAGAGCAGGTGGAGGAACACCTAGAAAGGTGGAGGTCTGCTCTGGAAAGAAGAGGAATGAAAGTCAGTCGCGGTAAGATGAAATACATGTGTATGAATGAGAGGGAGAAAAAATAGTAGCTATTTCTAGTACATTGTATTTACTGTGCATACTATTCATATTAAATAGAATGTGTGACACTGTACTATATATTAAAAGCCAATGTAAATGAATGAATGAAAGAATGTCTTAAGCTATGAATACAAAGCTGTCAGGTCTGTAGCAATTTGAAAACAAACTGGAAGCCAGTGAGGACAGGCCAGAACTGGGCTATATGGTCTAATTTACTTATACTTATGATGAAATGAGCTTATACATTCTGACTTAACAGTCGTGGTAAGTTCTGTGTCGTAGAATGGGGTGTGATCGCAAACCCTTCTGCAGATCTGCAATCTGACTGCTCATGAGAACTGCATGTAACAGCACAGTGTAAGCTTGATACATGCATTCAGTAGGGAACATGCACT
>NW_018128132.1:327291-343668 GCF_001952655.1 Monopterus albus
GAAAGAGACATTAAAACAGAGAAGCAAGCTTGTGACGCTGGTTCAGTCCCCAGACCGGATGGATTAAATCTGGGTGGGACAGGTGACGAGGTATTTGCCTCACCCTCATTAACACCACTGTGGTGGCCTTGAGCAAGGCCCTTAAGCTGCTCAGCAGCCACACATCAGTTTGTGGTTGTACTGGGCTTCCAGGTGTAACTGTATGAATGGGAACAGGGTGTTCCTGAAGATGCAGGAGAGGTGAAGAGAGGTGGCTGCTCAGCAGACTTACCCTGATTAAATAAAGGTGAACAAACTAAAAACATGTAGTCTAACACGTCAAGAACATGCGGGCAGCTGTTAGTAAGCAGTGACGGGTGAATACTTACAGAAGCACATCACACGATTTTGCCATAAGGTGGCTATGACCATTTCAGTTAAGGCATAGATAATGTTTAACATATGAACCTTGGACATTATAAAGTTTCTTTTAAAAAAAATTTAGACAAAAGGTTCTTTTCTAATGTTACCACACATAATTAGGGTTCTGGGCCTCTGTTGTTAATACTGAAGCATTCACAGTGCATCTGTAGCCCTTAACTCTTACTTTGCCCAGAGGACTCCTTCTAGAGTTGGACAAGGAGCCCGGGCAGATGTTTCCTGCCACTGCGGGAGTAAAGAGCAGAAGTGAAGAGAGAGAAAAAGCAGCAGGATGGAAGAGAGAAAATCTGGAATATCCACCCTCACTAAACGAAAGATGCACTGTAAAACAAAGTTATAGATTAATGAACATAAAAGACTTTTTTTCAGGAGTTCCTTGTTCAGAGTAACAGGAAATTAGGTCCATCATGCCAATACAAAATCAAGTATGAGTTCAAATCTAACTTGGTCAGGTTTATAAAAAATACACAAAGACAATACAGCATGCATGAAAGCCCACCAAGTCTCTGGGAGACTGCATGTGTGTGTATTCTTACCTAGTGGAGATGGAGGGCATGAGGAGGGAGGGTCGGAGGACGTGACAAGTGGTAATGGTATGTGTGGGAGAGGTCTGGGAGAGGTCTGGGGGAGGTTGGGACTGGATGGAGAGACTGTGAGGTCATGGAGGGAGAAAGAAGTGTTAAACTACCCATGAAGGAAACACCCACATGTACTGAGAAAATGAAGCAAATGCAGTCTTAAATATTCCAATATTTAAAGCAAGAAACATGAATTTTATAGGAGAGTTCATGAGGTGAATAGGAATGACAGAGGTAGCGGAACTGTGTGAGAGTAGCATGTGTCCTACCCATGCCGTGTGCTCCAGAGAGCTGCGACAGGTCAGGCTCATCCTCCTCCAGGTCATTGAGGCTGTAGACCTGCTGTATGTCCACCTCGAGCTCCATGAAGTCTTTAGTCAAGACACCCGGACGTGGTTGCAGGATGCCTCCCAGGTTTGGCCTGGCCAGCTGCTGCCACTGGTGCAGAGTCACTGAGCCTGATGAGAGAGTCAGGAGGGAACTGTAGTTGAAGAATGCAGTTACATTAGAAATAATGATTACTTCTTTCTGAGTGCTCTGTGCAGTTTTATGCATTTCACTAGGCTTTAACTATGATTTCACATTTTATTTCATAGTGTCGTCAATATTTGTCATTTGAGTGGTGTTAGAGTAAACACTGTGTTTAGCAGCATCTCAGCCTCTTGGCAAAGTCTCCCTTACAAAAGCAGAGTATGTTCTCAGTGGTTCTGGCTCGGAAGGTTCAATTATATACAAAGTAAAGAAAACTCAAGTAAAGTCACTGGACAGAGGTGAATGAACAAGATGGAGGCACCAGCAATTATCTGCTTCAATAGTTATATGGAAGGCACAAAAAGAATTTGAATCACAATGAAATAAAAATAAAACATAATTCCAGATGATCCCAACTGTCTAGTCATCCCTCAGGTGTCAAGAAGGTTGTGACAAACCAGAGCAGTAGTTACTTTAGTAGGCATGTGCTGCCACTGCTTCATTTGAAGCCGACCGTTTTGTTCCTGTCCTCTGCACAGCTGGGGGTGTTTTTTGGGGTCATTATCCTGCTACAGGATAATGGGTGAGTTCTAAAAATTCCGACTGTTAGTGTGTGTCATAGTAAATTTTATTTATAAATGTATCATTGGCTGCTACTGTTAAATGTGGCAGCATGTTATCTGCTTGTTTTACTTCTGTCTTTCACCTCGTTTCCCTTTGTGAATTTTTAATTCATCCATTTTAAGGAAAGGTTTCTACTTCTAAGAGCAGGGCAGCTTTGCACCTGTGGCACTAATCAGTATCAACAGTGATCGGATGTCTTTGCTCATCTTTCTTGGATTTTTAATAACACATTCTTATGCTTCACGATTCTTAAGGAACTTGAACAAGTTCCAAGAAACAACACACACTGCTGAAAGTTTTTACCTTCCAGAGGTTTGACAATCTGCAGGCAGTCGGGCAGGTCAGACCTGGATCCTCCTGAGGAGCCACAGGAGTGTCGTGAGCTGCCGTTGGAGTAGTTGGTGCCCGTTGATGCTGCAGGGCTGGATGCCAGGCTGTAATTTGGGGTGAGGAAGCCACTGGAGCCCTCGCCCTCCTCACAGTCTGCTACCAAAGCACAGAGCTTACGCTCTCACTCGACATCAAAGAAAGGCTGCTCAGAGCAGTGGCTTTGCTGGCGTGCTGACAGGCTGCGCAGAGCAGCTTCGAGGTCCTGGCACTTGGCAATTTAAATAAGACTAAGAAATAACTGATCAACACAAAGAGTAGAGTGAGGATTTATTGTTGACTATGAGTTCTGATGTTTTGTTAGGATCAGTAGCCTTTCTGTTTTCCCAATTGCTATGAAACTATTCATTCCTGTTGAAAAGTTGGAACGTCTTGTGCATACAGTAAAAAATGTATTATTACTTATGATTTTGCTCAGAAATCAGAAATATCATTTAGTGATTTGGACAGTACAGTTTTATACTAGGGTAAGGTACATTGCAGAAATTGCTCAATAATTTTCACTGAAAAACTTTTGAGCATTTACTGTATTTAAATTGAGTAACTTGCAGTATTTTTTAAATTCATTGTCACTGAAATCTAATCCTTCTGAAATTCCTGGTTTGAAATTTGTCAGAAAGGTGAATTTATTCTGTTTGGAAACGTCTCTCCTCTTAGAGAGCCTTTTGAGCACTATCACTATCTTGGTTGTTGTCACTCTAACAACTATAAAACTAGCTTCACCTCAACCAGCTACAATATTCAAATGCTGCTTACACTCTGTAAACATTTAAGAAAGAAGAAAAGGCATTTAAATAAACTGGTTTGTTAGGCCTTAAGGATACACACAGCGTAATCTGGTGAGAAACACCAGACTCTAAGCAACACTCAACAGGGTACCTTAAATTTGATAGGTGCTAAAATTATATACGGAATTAATGCTGTTCATTTTAAGAAAGTGTCACCCACTGGATAACCAAAAATCAGGATCACCAAGCCTGCTCTGAGACCACCATACTGAGGTTACTATTATTTTGAAAACCCAAAGTAGTATAAAATCTCATTCGTTGATAATTCAGTGATCTTTAATAAAACTGCTGATGCTGATGCTGCCATGTGCTTTACAAAAAAAAGCCGAGTGTGAGACAGAGAAAGACAAGAAAGATACAAATGATTATCACTGCAGAGCAATCAATCATTCAGTACTCCTGGGCAATGGGTTTAGATTGCTAAAAGGTCAGTCCTCAGATGACTGGCTGGGTCTCCCTGATCAGCCACTCCAGTGCCTCCTTCCTGCCCTGCCTCTCCAGCTCCGCTCCCACCACCTCCCGACACTTCCTGTGATACTCGTTCACCCAGTCCCGCTGCAGGGCAGAAAGGCAAGGGTCAAACCACAAAGACGACCGTATCTAAGTTGTGCATAATGTAATAGGAATAGCTAAGGGATACTATCAAAACGTTCAAATGCATAGTTCACAGTTTTACTATAGGTCATTTTAACTGTTGCCATTGTTCCTACACAGTGAAAGGTTGATTATATTTAATGTTTTGTAATGAAGCATTTGTCATATTACCAATAAATAAATCTCACAAGGGTCAGTTTGTCTTTGATTATTCAATATTTTGAACATAATTGCATCAGTGTTACCTCCTTCTGGGTGAGCAGCTCTGTGTTCATCATCTTCACTTGAATAGGAACCAGAGTGAGAGGCTCAAATGTCAGACTCCCTCTGTTTCTGTAGTTGTACTACACACACACACAGATGACAAAACTCAAAAATCATGATTTTCTGAATTAAAACACTGCTAATTTGGTGAAAAGTCTCAACAACCACTGAATGGACTGCCATGAAATTTGTTCCATTAGATGAATTCTAAAAACTTTAGTAATCAACTGACTTTTCAACTAGAGTAATGTGTCCAGTACTTTAATGACATTCCCATCAGCTTCAGCTGTACAGTACTTACACATCAGCATGTTAGCGTGCTATAGGATTTACTGTACCTCTAAGAACCATTGCGCCAACCTTTACAGACTCACAAATCTCTTACTATGGCTGTGTCGTAGTCTTGTTGAAATACAACAGATAAACAAATACGCAGGTGAAAAGGAGGAAGAGCAACATTAACTGTAATTTTATACTAATGAAATGTTTACACTAAATATAAAATATTTGTGAGTGACAGAACGAGAGACATAGAAGAGGATTTTACTGTTGCCACGAGATGCATTGTTATTAACCATCCCGCTGCTCCTTTCTCCTTGGAGATGTAGTGGTGGGCTCTCAGCGGGTTTGGGAGAGGAACACAGGATGGATGAGGAGAGGAAGCTGCTGTAGGTACTGAACTAATGAGATTCTGTGAAGAGCTGATATGTAGGCTACCTCTCTGCATTATACAGAAGGGCCGTTTATGTTATTGTCCAGCCTTGCTGACTTCTGTTCAGTCGCAGAACTGACCAGATACTAGCAATCATGAACCACTGAAGTCCAGACACGTCATTTTGTCTGCTTTATGCCAGTTAGTACTCCTGGTACACACATTAGAGTTTGTCTCAGTCACTTTAATACATTTCTCAGATCAGAAATAAAATTCTACTTGTCCAGCCTCCACATCATCCACTCACTTGTGCACATCATATAAGCAATTTCTCATTGTTTTTAACAAACTGCAAATTTTTTGGCACATTCATGCAAATGATTATGTACAACTGTCTGCTGTTTTCTATATTATCAGATAATGGATGGTAAACCACTATGTGGTGCTGTTTTTATGAACTGTTTTGAGAAATACTCTTAATGTTTTGTAAAAGTCAATAATTTGAGAAATGTACCAAAGTGACTGAGAAAAACTGTAAAGAGTAAAACGTTGTGTGATTAGTGACAAACTACAGTCAGATAGAAGGTGGAGTATTAATTAAAAGACATCACTGAGTCCCTCTACCAACAAGATTCACTTGTGTAATCAAAACTTTGCCATACCATCACTGACGATCATGCCAGCCTCCAAAGGTTCATCTGCAAATGTCTTGTAGCTGATGCCACAGGGCCCCTCGTGGACGTTGAGGAAGCAGCCCACGCCATGGCCCGTACCATGAAGGTAGTCCAGCCCCGACTCCCATAGGGCTGCACGGGCAAATGAGTCCAACAAATGGCCTAGGGAACGCATGGAGGTTTATGCAGGTTTAGAAATACACATTACACTCTAATAACATGCAAAGTCATCAACTCTGGTGGAACAAAGGAATCTGAAAAGTAATTTCTACTGTATTTGTTACCCTGCACTCTCTCCAGTGCATGCTAGTCTTCTCTTCTCCATTAGATGAATTGGAAAAGCTATGATTTTCCCAGTTTGCCTTTACCAGATTTATCATCCTCAGATTTGAATAAATACATGAAGAAAAGTGCGTGCACCTCCCCAAAACAAACTTCTTTGCATTAGGTGGGTAGGCTGAGGAGTAATACCAGTAGGGAAAAAGATTAGAGCCCACACATTGATTCAATGCTCCACAGAATTATTTTTATTCAGCCCAAACATCACACCAGTGAAGCTTTGACATTAAGTCTTCATCAGGTACTTTCACTCTGACCTGAATCGATTCCTTCATGTTAACGTCACCACACCCAGGCCAAAACAACATGACCCAAATTTTCTCACACAACATTTTAACTCACAAGAACTACAAAACCACAAGCACACACCTAAACACTCGGAACAACTGCCACACTGTCGTTGGTGTGGTGGTTTTGCCTGAATAAAAATAATTTTGTAGAGCAGTGAACCAGTGTGCAGGCTCTAATCTTTGTTCTCTATCAGAGTTTACTGAAACCTTATGACATGCTGTATCTTGATCTTTTGTTTCCAGAGTCTAAAACTGACTGGTCTGCTATAACTAAAGGTTAGGTTCTCAGTAGTGTGATTTCCTTGTCTACAAGTTAAACATCAGCTCATTGTGTCTCGCTTCTCTGCACCGTGTTCTTGCTCGACCTTCACAACACAGATTTCAGGACTAAAGAAGATCAGCTACATTCTTGAGTAACAATATGCTCACTGTTGGCTTGTGATGTTTGTGTGAAATGAAGAATAAAAGCCCTATATACAGTAACAGAATGAATCATTTGAGCCTAATTATTTGTCAGTTCTACACATGATTTGATGGAAATGTGTAATATTTAATACTGCAATACTATATACAATATAAAGTAACATTCGTATCAAAACAGAGGGCAGCGTCACCTTTTGTTCCATTGGGGAAAACCGCTGCACTGACAGCGATGTGTCCCTTCAGTACATAGGTAAAGCATTCCTAGAGAAAAAGACAGAGCACACAGTCAGGGTCAACACACAGCAAATTCTCAGTTTAGATTTTACATGTTGAAAATAAAAATAATAACATGAGTTTAGGTGTATTTTTGACAGTGAAAATGTACAAACGTACCTTCTCAAAGGCAGATGGTGTCCCGAAGTGCATGGTGCGTGTGACATCTGTGGTTCCATCACTGCCAAAAACAGAATATGAATGCAGATGTGTGCAGAGTAACACTACCCCTATGTTGTCTGTGTTCTTGGTATGAACAGACAGGGAGGTGACAACTGTCTGAATGAAGACATGCAAGTCATAGCGATACTAAACATAACTAGTTAGTCTAAATACATTTATTGTATATAATAACAATCTTGTGTACATGTATTGAGCGCCAGAGTCGATCAGGTAAACTTCATTTGTGGTGAGGGTTCTGTTGGTTTCAGGCAGTGGTCTGAAGGAAAAAGGAACAAGTAATGGATACAGCTTTAGTCAAATACAGTTTATAGAGGGGAAAAAAATACAATTACACAAATTTGTTTTACCCTCCAACTGACCTGTAATGTATGATTGCTCCATTTGGACCAACACTGGAAATTGTGGGGAAACTGAGACCAACAAAATCTTTCTGCTGACTGAAAAAGGCACAATGTTCACAACACACAAAATGAAAAGGAACAACACATAGGATGTCAGCAAATGTGAGACAAAAGTAAAAGAATAATAAAAGATTACACTTATAGCTTGAGAAAACATTACTCTTGCACACTGAGAGAATAAAACATTTTGAAATTGAACAATTTAAGGCTCTCAGTAGACATTTTGTGTCATTACCATGTCCAGTAGAGGGGGATGTAACTCCAGAATGCTCACCATCACAACACAGTTCAAACAGCAACATTCAAATACAGAATTTCAAGCATGATGTTACGCAAGCCCTAAAGTTTATCTAAAGATAATCCGGGTGTTTAAACATTGTTAGAGTCTGAGCAAATCTTTTATTCAAAGGAATGCATAACACAATGGAGGGTTGGTAACTGGTGCAAAAGAATAACATTGAACAATAAAATGAATTCCAAAAATCAGGGAAGTGGGAGCTCTGGCCAAATGAAAGAAAAGCAAAGGGAACGTCATGAGCTGACACTCCCACCTAGCTGAACCATATGAGGAAAATGAATGTGTTAAACACTTTTGGATATTAAAAAAAAAAAAAAAATCTCACCTGCGTAGTTCTTCAGCCTTATCGGCAGCAGAGATCTCTGTCACGGTGCCTTTTGGAATCTATAAAACAATAACCACAGCTCTCTGTTATGCAAAGAGAATAAACAGTGGCAGTTTAAGTGCAAGGCAAATTACACAACCACCTGAGTATCAATGTGAGGGTTCCCATACTGATACTGACACAAAAATTAGGGCCGTTTTCAGGGACTTCAAGATTTATTTCCAGGAATATAAGAATATAAAAACTGGTAGATGCTGAAGGATTGGTCAAAATAAATATTGCAGTTTTGGAAATCGACATTATAATTAATTAGCCATTAATGTGGAAACAATACAAATAGCAGGGGTTTCCTCAGAGCAGCATATACAAGATAAGATAGAGACGCCCAGACAATCTTTAACCTAGCCATTCATTTTAAAAAAACCTTTAGAGAATTCTTTAAGTGTCCATTTAAGCCCTCTAAAACCATGTGACCACAAACTAAAGGTTCTTTTCTTTTATTATTCTCTCTCTCTCTCATTTTCTATACCACTTAGTCCCTCTTTTTTTTTTCTTTATTTTCTTTATAAATGTATGCCCTCAGAAAAACAATGAAAATACCTCCTTTTCCAACCAAGCAAAGAGCTCACAGAGGGCAACTGCATCCTTGATCTGTTGGTAAATGGGCAGAAGGTGAATGGGACAATGCCGTAGGGTGAAGATATGCACTATATATTATATGAGGAATCGTTTACAGTTTAAAAAAGCTACTCAGACTTTAATAAATGTATAATAGTAGACACTTCAATAAAAACATAACAGTAAAATATATTGACATTTATGTATTAGAGATATTTTAAGCAATGCACTTTGGCAACTGTCGAAGGTAATAAACACTGATCAGCAAAATGCCTGGCTGGCTTGACCCATGTTCAGTAAAAGAAGTGTCAGTGGAAAGAAAAGGGTTAACTGAATAACAAAATGCCTGGTATAATGATGCATGATTGGAAAGGTTTTGTTATAAAAACTGTATACTTTTGCAATTTTACTAGTCTCTGCAAGTGAGAACAATTGCATTAACGCAGTTTAACCAAATAATGTCAGTTTAACACTGAGACGTCTGAGAATTTCTGTCTCTGCCCTCCCACAAGCAAACCTGTAATACAGGTTGTTGCGAGACTTAAATAATCTGAACCATTTATAGTAAGCAACATCAAAATATGCCACTTAAAAATAAAAATGATTAGATCTAATAAGCAGTAGTTTTTCAAACTTCTAGAGCACATTTCTGGACCAAGGATACACAATGGAGACACAACTGAGCTCTTTATGAGACAAATTAAACATCTTCAAAGTATTACTATGGTCTCTCACCTTGGGGATGACCTGTGTGAGCGCACAACTGGCCTTGTCACAGATCCACACTTTGTCCTTGGGGCCGAGTGCAGCACAGGTGGCCTGGAGCTCAGTGTAGACTGACTCGTAGGGGAACGTCTCAATGCTCAGCTCAGGCTTGCTGGGGGAGTCCAGCTGCAGGTGGTCTCTCAAAATGGGATCAGAAAGACGCCTTAGGTCCACAAAAAACCTGCAGAGAGGAAAGGGTATTTCAGTGAGGAAGCAAATCCAACAAAGAATAAAAACCACGTACATCTAATTTCTAGTTTTATTTTATTATTAGGATTATATGTAGCTTTAGAGGTTAATGCAATAGTGCTGGGTTTTCTAAGCAGTTCTACTTGACACATGACTGCAAATGTACAGTTTGTTGGCTGCATGTAAATTAGCATGTACACAGAGACCTTAGCAAAGTTAAAATTTCACAGGCAAATGCAATTATAAAGCAAAGTTAATGTGGAGCACCGTGTAGTGTTCAATTCTACTTTTGTCTTCTGTATTTGTTAAACATTTGTGCATTAACGACTGCTGTCTGCTATTGACAAGGTCGGCAAGGAGAAACATAAATAGAAAAAAGGAATAATGAATATATTGCAATTTTAGAGTAATAAAAATACTACCTTTGGCCAAAAAGCAGCACAGCTTTAGTATAATTGTGATTTCTGGAGTGATGTTTTGTACTTGTATGTCCATCTATCCATTCATCATCTATACTGCTTATTCCTGAATAGGGTCACGGGAGCACTGGAGCCAATCCCAGCAGACACTGGCCAGGAGGTGGGGTACACCCTGGACAGATCACCAGTCTATCACAGGTACTTGTATTTTATTAATATTTTTACACTGTCATATTGTTTGCAATACAGCATTTTAGGAGTCCGAATCACCATTTATGCCCCAAATCCCTCACATCAGTCAGTGCAACTGAGACAATTCAAATCAAACCAACATGTTGCTGCATTATGTTACACTCCTGTACCTTATTGTGTTCATCCCCACAATGGTATAGGCAAAGAAAACTGGATTGTATTCGATGTCAGCACCTCGAAGGTTAAAAAGCCCTGAGAAAAGAAAATACCAGAAGATTGCATTTTAATAATTGTGTCATCCCATAACGACAGTGGTAATGTCAGGAGCTGCTTAACCATTGTTTCTATTTAGGGCCAAATGTGCTGCCACTGAAACTGTATAGTTACCTTGTAGAAACACCTTATGAGTCAGAGTGAAACTACTGATGATGTGTCTTACCTGTTCCAGAGAAACACCTAAACTTCCATTGGACGTTCTCCATTTTTGGCACAAGGGATGACTAACATCACGTACTGTGTTTATTGATTCTATTATTTTAAATATTGTTTATCTCATCTGAAACCTCCATATACATTATTTGGTGCTAAATAGCAGTGCTATTATTAGACTGTCACTCATCGTCTGTTGAGAACCCTCTTCAGTTTTACGCCCTCTGGTCTAAATGCTACCCAAAAACAGTTAAAATCAGCATTACTCCAATTAACACAAGCTCTCAGACCAAACAATCAGAAACAAGAGCTCATTAGGCACAGTGAACAAGGTGCTCAAAAAGGCATCTACAGGGATGCCCGTGCCCGTCTGGGTCCTTGGGTCGTGATCACATATTTATCAAAACAGACTTAAGTAACAGGAGTGATGCTGGCTATGGCTGCTTGTTTTATACAGCACATTGTTAGGTTAAATAACACCTCATTACTATCTTCATTTTAATTAATTACATCATCAGAAGTAATTAAACTGATAAGTATTTCTGAAAAATGAGTTGTACATGCAATCTCGTCCAGTGCCGTGGCAACAAACCAGCTGATTTTCCTCTCCGTCATCTTAGCTCGCAGTGCGGTGATCTTGTCTTGCCAGGTCATGCCTACGTGTAGACAGAATCAACAGGACATTCAATTAATCTTCTTCGAGAACCTGTATGTCTAGTTACTGTTCACTGGAACTTTGTTTTCTTTTCTAGCTTGGACACAAAAGATAAGGTCAAAACAAGGCGATTACACAGAATCTCAATTTAGTGCAGTACATCTGCTCACACTAAGATAATCACTAAATCTATGTGCATAAAATAATGTTGTTGGTGTTCTTTAAAAATATTTAATAAATATTTCTGCAACTCTCAAACAACCCTAATTAGCCACCAAAAATGTGTATGTGGTACCGGTGTCAAGGCAGTGGGGCACTGACCAGTGTATTCTACTCCCAAAGCTCGGAGCGGTGTGCTGGGTCTTTCTGGGCGGTCGGTCCACACCACATCGATCAGGTTCTCCTGCACCGCCACCAGAGAGTGGCCTGCACTGCTCAGCGCCTTGGACATGTTCTTCCACTGATCTGAATCATAGCATCACAAGACTGTTAAGACGCACAAACACTGGTTAAAAACCTAAAAGTGTATTAACATCTAGAGAACCAATACTGCTCTCCTAGTACTGCCGGAGAGGAAAATGGTACCACAACCTACCAGCAGCAAAGATCCAAGGATCGACCCCCACTTTAGAGTTCTCTGGCAGGACACTGACCAGCCAGTCCTCCTGAGATGGTGTTTCCTTTAGCCCTAGACATGGTTATAAAAAAAACATGTCTAATCACACACTGAACACAAAGAGATGTGCTGTAAACTTGACTCATACCACTGTGGAACATACAGTATAATACTGTATCAACTTTTATTTACACCCAGCACAGACATGACTGGACAATTTTACAAAACAGGAAAATTTGAAACATTTGTTTTTCTCTCTCCAATTAGGTCAAAACATATTAATTAACAGTCTAAGTGTCATTCATTCCTTATCACTCGTGCCTTGATGACAGTTAGGCCAAAAGTTATAGATGTATACATGTAGATGCTACATTTCTTTTATAAGAACATCCAAGAGCTCCACAAAATCCTGGAATTTTCTACTATTTGAACTGACCACAACAGGCCAGACCTCCCAGTGCCATATGGAAGGCAGGTGATATGCACCTCAGATGCCATGACGCAGCATCATGTATATACATGTATATCTATGGCTACGTGCAATTATTATTTGTGTTGTGTTTAAAGACTTGTTTTAATACGAAATCTGTAGTGCAAATGTTTTAAAATGTTTTTGAGTACTCAAAAAGAACCACAACTTTAACAATGAGAAAATGTGAAGTTTAACAATCAGTGCTTTTACTTATAACTTACGCACAATTGCCAAGAGGCAGTTATTTATTTCATCATGTCCAACAGAAATACCAAGTAGGACATTACCCATCTTCATAAGGGTCCAGTTGTTGTCCATCTGCTGGCTGGCCTGGAGGAAATATCGCCCGTCAGTCCACATTGCAGCATGCTGCTCTGTGACGATGGCTGTTCCTACGAATCACAACACACAAGGCACATTTGACAAGGAAGTATGAGAAAGTATTTAAAAAGTTTACACTATTACTGTCTATGTACTGTTTGTGCCATTTGTGTTTGTAGAGGGTGGCTCAAAGGTTGTCTGATCAGTTCTAAGAAACAACTGAACCAAAACTCCAAGAATCCGATGGCATAATTAGATTATATACCCTGTGCAATGACAGCAGTGAACCAACACTCTGAGAGTGTGCAGGTTCGCCTTTTCTCTTTCAAATTCTGCTGATGTCAGGATGAAACGCAGGGTTTCTCACAGTGTTTTATTACAAAAACAGGCCACCTTGCTTGTAAGTACACCAACTAAATAAAGGTTGGACATGCCGGCAGGTTTGCTTATCACACTGTCTTGGGTTTTCCCACAGTGGTAATTAAAACTTGGCTCCTAGTCTGCACAACTAAGGTTTGAACTCTGGGAGATGTTTTATTCTTAAAAATACACCTGCATACACACTGCCACTTACACACAAGCAAAACATACCTGCAGAGCCGTTAAATCCACAGATGAATTCACGTCTGCAGTCACATGGTGCAATGTATTCACTCTGAGACACAGGGACAGACAGAGAGACGGAGAGAGAACGGGAGAGAAAGGGAGCGCAATCAGTGTGAAGTGGCCATCAACCAGTCGGACATTTTAAATGCCACCTTTGCTGCTCTTCTCACATCTTGTCTTGTGCAGGGAGAGAGAGAATGAAGGAACAGTTGGGAAGGGCTACAATTAATGTGCAAAGGTCAGACGAGATGATCAGAAGGGATTGATGACACACATGAAGAAAGATAAATAGGAACAGTACATTTGATATGACTGTGCACTTGTGCATGAAAGTCTTTGAATTTAAGTTACTTTATTCATGAAAACATATATAAATAGTAGTAAATGAGTAAATGTATGCTGCGTGTGTGGTCTCACTTACCTGGTGAGCATCTCCGGATGGGATGATGTAGGCTTGTATAGGCTCAGAAAAGTACTTACAGCTCCTCATTGCCTGCCGAAGGTGCCTGAGAATCTCTCCAGTGATCTTTGGAGACATGGCTGCACCTGAATGGAAATACAATGACATATTTAAAAAAGATGATACATTTCAAACACACATTATATTACTTGATATCATGGCTTTTTAAAACAGAGGTGCAGTGCCCTGAATATGCAGTAAATTGATCAAAAACTAAACTAAATGTGGTGTGATATGACTAGTGCAGACAACCATTTAATCAATAAGCACGAGACGTTCCCTCAGCCATTAAAACCTACAGTAATTAGCTACAGATTACCTGACTTTTGGGAAGACATGTTGACTTCAGGTGACTGGAACAAGACAGTGACTGACTGGTTATTACAGTGGAGCTCAAAGTGTCAATCCACACCTGGCTCTGTATCTTGCTGTTACACGCTGATTAAGCAGTTGTCAAGAAGCCAGGGTTAAATATTAAAGGAATAGCAATAGTCCTTATTAGTGTTGGCAGGTAGGTGGGCAGGTCATCCATTTCTACAAAAATAACTTCGTTACACAAAGCTGACAGGACACTGTGCAACGGTGAACTATCACCAACCAGACACAGTATGGCCTTATAATTCAGTTTATAAAGTCTTCTCTAACTGACCAATCACGTTGCAGTATACTTCACTGATGAGCTCTCCTATTGGCTAACCGGTCCGCATGCGATTGCTGTTTACAAGTTGACTTTATGAATCAGTTGCGTTTAATATCCACCCTAGTAGCTAGCTAAGTTGCTACTGTAATATTAAAGAAATCTTTCTGATATTCACAAAATAAACTACAAAGCCAAATGGTTTAAGTGTACGGGCGCTGTTTAAAGCAAACATTACTGTTATCAACAGGCCAGCCATGTCACACTAGTTAATTTCATTCAGAGTGTCGCGTTGATTTTGGTGGTGGGTGTGGTAGCATGCCGGTAGGATATGTAAAGTTGTTAGCTAATTTTCACAGTTTTACAACTCTAACTAAATACTTTTCAATCAGTTTTGATAACGGACAACAAGCTGCACAGGCGTGGACGACCAAACGCTTCCCCTCAGTCGAAGACAGTCAACATCCCTCAATGCTCGCTGGCTGCTACCAGGAGACAGGACGTTAGCCCCACTAACCGCCGCTAGCTAAAGATAAAGTTCCCCCACATGCAGCTAGAGAAGTGCTGAATACACACCCGATGGTTTCGCCTTGGAGATATAAACCTCCAGTTACAAAAACGGGATCCTTTAGCAGCTTGAACCTTGTGTTAATTTATAACATAGTAGGCTGCCATGTCGTTGGTGACGTTTATGATCACGTGACTGCACTTTCTTCCAATAAAAGCAGAGGGATACAGACTCGCCTCTTTTCCTGTCAACAATCTGCACACTGTACACAGTACAAACACACATAATGTAAAGCTTTATATTATCTCTTACTTCATTTTAATTATTTAGCCTACCGATTGTTATATTTATTGATATAATATTTTTGACCATTGTTATACTTTTACACCCTCTTGATAGTTCTGTGAAGCTCCATAAGAACACACATATAGTGGTATCAGAGACCTGTTGGAGGTCTATGTGTATTTTTCTTTTTGTTTTATTTTTTTTACCTAAATGTAGGCAACATTTCTTTATAAAGGTTTGTAAGTTGACATCAGTCGCTTTATTAATAAAACAAATGATGATTTATAGATTAGTTATAAGCCCGTAATAACTAAATAGTAAGGGTTTGCTACTGTACAGATATGTTGCAAATGTTAATTGCTGTTGTTAATAAATGAATCTTGGTCTATATCAAATGTTTTCCAAAAGGTCAAAGAGTCATTTGGGACAGATTCATGAACTAAAGAGCTGAGGGGTCCTGCTAGAGGAAGATGAAGAAGAAGAGAGATTTTCACAATATAGCAACCTGAAATATAAGGGCACATAACTGAGCTATAGTACACACCATTAGAAAACAGTTTAGAAACCATTAATATAATAATCAGTTCTGACTCACTAACCCCTTTTCAAAGTGTACTTTATTAATCATAGCATAGTTTGCAATGGTAAAGGCGCTTCTTAAATTTCACAACTGCATTTTTGTCCAGCTAAAGTACTATGTACACACATTTTCCTGTGAAAAGAAGAAACTCACAGTGATAATTGGCACAAGGCATACAAATGTTATTGCATTTTATTCACAATTTTCCAGATATTTACATAAAAATTGGCCTTTATGGATAATTCTTACACAAAGAGAAAAGTTTAAAGATCTGAAAATGTACAACATTAATTCCACTGACCCGTTTAACAGTCCAGATTAATCAAATATGAACAATATGTGTTGTGGAAATATACAAAGCTTCTATAAAGGCTACAGTGAAAAGTTAATAGCCTGTTGTCTAATTATTACAAAAAGTAAAAAGTGGTAAAAGTTGCACAGAGATGCAGTTATTATTTGTTCGATGTTTGATTTGATTTATTCTTTCAAGCATATAAAACAGTTGATATAACAACACACATTTTTACACACAATAGTACATGCTTGAATGGAGTAGGAAGAAGTCAGACTTATCCAGTCCTACCCCATGACATCATCTTACCATCATTGGTTTGCAAGCAATAAATGATTCACTTCTACAC
>NW_018128132.1:344192-350822 GCF_001952655.1 Monopterus albus
ATCATTATCCATAAAATATTGAGGGTAGTTACTCCTGCTGGTACTGTTTCTAATCAGTTTATTTAATATATTCCAAGTACCTTTCATGTTATTTTTATTATCCTCTAATACTTTAGAGTAATATAGTTTCTTACATCTCCTCATTAACACAGTTAATTTGTTCTTATATAACTTATATTTTTCTTCCGCCTTCTTGGATCTGTCCTTTATAAATTCCTTATATAACGCATTCTTCTTTTTACATGCATTCTGTAATCCCTTACTCATCCACGGTTTCCCACTGTAATTCCTTTTGTTTTTATACTGCTTACGAGGACAGTTCCTGTCATATACTTCCATGAATATATTTAAGAATTGCTCATATGCTTTGTCTAAGTCTTCCTCTTTGTAAACTGCATCCCAGACTTGCCCCAAAAAATCCTCTTTTTGCCTCCTTACAGCATATTCGTTCATCACCCTCCTATAGAAAAGATTTGTTTTTGGCCTTTCATTTCTAACATGGCAGTCATAAACCAAATGTTTAATCAGATAACCACTGTAGCACTGGATAGATTACAATACATAAACATCTTCACAATTTTATGCTATGAGGATCCATGTATCCCCACTGATGGTGCATGGCATGGCTGAATCTCAGAGCCATAAATAAGCTGCTGATGGCAGCAGGTACGTAGCAGCCAGCATGAAGCCTAGAAGAAAACATCCTGGTACCAGGGGCAGGCCTGCACTTCCTGAGGGCATCAAATCTGAGAGGTGTCCACAGGTTATTCAAGCAAGAAATGAAATATTAAAAGAGACTATGATTCAGTGTGTGCTATTTTTGTACTCTGAGATCATCTTATTAAAACGTATTTCAAATACCCAAAAAAGTGGTCAAGAGAGATTGTACATAGAAAAAATGACACATTAAAATGGAATATGAGTGTCAACATGGTGTTGGGAATGCAATTAATGTTTACATTGGACTATTTACAGTATCAGTGGATGGCACAGCTTTTATGCTTTCCAGGGTTTAAGTGTATTACTAACAATGGGGAAAATTTTACTTGCTACGTATATTTACTGCAGTTCTGCACGGTTTACTATGTGTTTACTGTAATTTTTACAAATCTGAAAGTAATCCAGGGGAGATTATTTAACATGGCAAATTTAGCAAGTCCAGTATGAGATATAACAGCTTGCATAAGATAGATGTTGTGCTTTGTCTCTAAATGTTGTTTCCTTAAAATATATGAAAAATTTCACATTCCCATTTTCCCCATAAAGAACTGTAGCATTATGTAGTGTACTTACTCGTGCATGACTCAGATTCTTTGAACATGCCCATCTTTGCACTGGTTTTGACAGACGCCAGAAGCTGTGTGCTGACATTCCCTTTAAGACACAAACAATGTTGCATTGCTTATTTGCATATAACTATTGCATTGCTTATTTGCATATACCTATTGTAAACTAAAGGAATGTTTCTATTACAGGCAACTACCAAGTAACACTTGTCATGGGCTCTGTGTTTATTTCCACTACAGTGCACCCGTTCTGGAGGTACATTTTTGGAGCTAAATTTGAGCACCTCTCAGGATGTAGTACTAAAATCAAGTACCAGGAATGCAAGGAGGAAGGGAGTGCATGCATGCAGAGCAGTTGCCAGTGAATGGTTAAATGTCCGCATCTTCACACCCCAATCATTAGCATTACAAGCACTGTGTGTATGACTGTGTAAGACTGTGTGTGTGAGAGAGCAGCAGCCCATCTCTCCTCTAAACAGAGACCGACATAAAGAGGATATAGTGGAAAAACAAAGCAGGACAGTCCACATCAAACCTCGGAGGCCATGCTTGGTGATGGTTAAAGGAAGTATGGGGTATACTCCTCTTTAGGTTCCATTGTGGAAAGACACAAATGTTACTTTTGTACTTGATAATTATTGTTGTGAACTTGCTTTTCCATAAGTGAGATTATCATACACCAGTGCATTTCAAATATGTCAAAAATAACAAATTACTTCTGTTATAAAAACAAGTTTTGTTTTCCGTTTGAGTGTTGTCACATTTTGTATGTGATTGCTTTTCAGGTACTTTTGTTTAAGATAAATCACTGTCAGTAATTCCCATAAAAATGCTTGATGCTGTTAGTTATTTTAGTTTTCTAGTCTCTTAAGCACATAAAGCATTATTATCATATCACACTCTCAGCTGCATGCTGCCTGAAAACTCTTGTGTGTACATCTTTCTGCTGTATTCCTATTATACACACAATCACAGTAAAAAAAAAAGGCCTTTAGAGGAGTTACTGCAATAGTAAACTCTTCACCCTGTGGGAACCTTCCAGGGTACATAAATGCCTGTCCTGTTCTATGCTATGTGAAACCTCTGTACAGATATTTTCTGTTTCATCCCAGAATAGAGCATGGGGCAGACAATGAGACGCTGACATTCAACTCCAGAATCAAGTTACTGAACAATTTTCTAAGACCATAATTGTTCATTGTTCCCACTGAACACAACCAGCCTGTATACACCGCTTGCCCACAGAAGTCCTGGCGTCTGAAGTGATTTTCATGTACAGAACAATAAATTCAAATTCTATCATACAGTACATATGGGTGACTATATATGTGTTAATACAGAAATTATAATCCTAGCCATAATACAGATATTATGCCAAAGTAAAAGCAACCCATTTATTTAAAATGATGTAGGAGTGTAAGATTTAAACTGTGTGCCACCACACACAATGACTTTTTATTATGATTGTATGATATCATTTTCATCAATATTACCAGAGGAAGAGAAATGAATGTTCACTCACTTCCACATCCCAAATGTTGTTCTTGTGTAGAAAAGTCATACAATTTATTTTTATTGCAAATTAAATCACTGTTTGATTGATAGGGGAGCATCCTTGCTCTGAGGGCTTCTGCCTTACCAGATACCATGAAGTTGACTTGTTGGCACCTTCCATCAGCTGCAGAGAGGGGAGAGCCAGGCAGGATGGTGATTCTTGCTACTTCCATCTGCAGAACATCTGCAACCCTCCTACGGAAGTCATACCTGGAAAAAAATAAAACAGCAACTCTGTTGTCACATGACAGCAAGTAACTGGTGAGACAGTGACTTCAGTGTATTTCACCTAATCAAATCTAGATATGAGTTCAGTGCACTTTGGGGACTGTAATGGAGTCTTGATAACACTTCATAATACACATTTGAATAATGGATTACTAATGATTGAGTCATAACTTAACAAAAATTAATTGTTGATGTATTGTGAGTTCCTCTTGCTCTCTGCTAGGAAATGATCAAGTCACTGTAATTTTATGTGAATAATTATGGTTAATGGATAATCAATTAATAAATGTTTATTTATGCTAGCTAGCGTCCAGTTACAGGTGTCAGACTTGTGCAGTTTGTCATCCTGTTTGAAAGAAGCACAGTATCTGTTCTCACTGAACACTGAAACTCTTTTTAACTAATTTGTTGGCCAGACGCGTCATGTTGCGTGCATGACCCCACAGTTAACAGAAACAATCTCAGCTCAACCGTCTCATGTGTTCATGTAAAATATCAAAATGTACAATCTAAAAGCTCACCTGCTGAAGCTAGTCACACTTGGAAAGGTCTGCCCTGCTGAAGGGGATTCTGGGAGGATGTCGGCACATGCAATGATGCTGTCTCCACTCTTCAGCAGTACAGATCTGTGGACGACTAAAAACAGAAAAACAAACAACCTCTGTTCTTTGTCACATTTAACATTAGTGATAAAATCATGGTCTATTCCAGAAAAACCGTGACCTAGCACTGAAGACACATCAGTTTAACTTTTAATTTTTGGTGATTACATAATTTCATTGGGAAACAAAATGTCCATGAGATACCTGTGTTGTCTCCAAAGAGCTGCATGATGCTGTCAGTGAAGATCTGACCCTCAGTCAGACTGACTGGGCCTTGTCTTACAGATATCTCCCCCACCACACAGCTCAGAGGATTGTCTAATGAGCAGCTGGAGCTCTGAAGGGGGAAGAGAAAGAAGGATGTGTATTTCATATTTACCACTAACTGTAGCTGGTTATGCATGTTATCTGACATTTAAAAGTCCAGTTCCTGCAGTAAGAAGAAGAAACCCATTAGTAATAGACATCTTTCTCTGCGCTGTTCTTGGTGCAAATACAAATGTCTTTAATACATTGATTATCAACAGGAATATTTACAGTGAAAACACAAACAGTGTCAAACATTCTGACCAAGGCTTTTAATTTCTAAATCACAAATCAGAAAGCCCTTTTTGCAAAAGTTCAAGTTATTTCACAAATTATACCAGACACTGAACTAATGATAGTGCTAAAAGGGTAAAAATGTTTTAATTACACATCATATGGGTAAATATTGACCAAATTTTGACAAAACTGTGAGGAATGACATTTAGTTGAGAATATTTTCCAGTGAAAAAAATGGAACCTGCAGTTTCTGTCTTGTCTTCTCCATCATCCTGTCTTCTCTTATACTTAAAGCACATTACATTATATATATGATTATGTCGAATATAAAGAGATATATTATACTTATTGTTAAAGCATTTTCTAATATTGTTTGCTCTATAATTGAATCTGTATTTTTAATGTAGGCTATAATGATTTACATATTAGAAAAACTGAAATATTAAATATTTAAAGCATTTTCTAATATTGTTTGCTCTATAATTGAATCTGTATTTTTAATGTAGGCTATAATGATTTACATATTAGAAAAACTGAAATAATAAATATTATATCACAATATATTGTATATATTATAACACAAATATCAGCAGCCAAAAGCTCTGCTAAGTCTGAAGAATAAAGCTAAGCATGCCGTAGAACTCCAGAATAACAAGCAGCAAGAAACAAGCACAATGATTCAGCATCTTAAGTACTAAAACACTCACCTCTTCCAAAACATTCAACTTTCAGAATCGGGATAAGAAAACAGACAGTGTGGTCTCACCATCGATGTCATGTTGAAGGGATTGTAGGTGTCTCCCACATTGCTGCACTGGCCATTAACACCTATACGCCCGTTTGTGATGAGCAAGGATGCCACAGTTGCCTGCACAGAGGGACAAAGAATGAGTATGTGTCCTGTTTGTTTGTTTGTTTTTTTAATGCATACAATGGATTTCAGACATAAATTCTGGGTATATTCACTTTTGTCACTGCCATGAAACCAGCCCTGGCACTATCAGTGCTCTGCTCTCTCTGTGTTGTGAGTGTTTCCACCGTCTCAGACACTGGCACCTTTGTGACCTTCGGTTTGTGTCATAAATGAATCACACTGGGTATGCTCTTAGAAATCCTGATCAGTTTTCATGTTATTGTTCATTTGACTTTCCCACCTGGCACTGCTCAGCTGTCTCACCTATCACAGTTACTGGTCCTGCTTTTCTGTTTTCTTTCCAAACTTGTCCTTTTTTAAAAGACTGTTGATGCTACACGGGAAGAGATTTAGTTTTGTACTTGATTGTTGAAAACTAATTTCTAATTTATAGTTTTATTCTATTGTAAACTTATTGTGTAGTGAAATTTCCTTTTGATGGCAACATCCATCTATCCATCTATCTATCTATCTAAATAATTGAAGTTGCATTCATGCATTATGTGTACAGTATGTTAGTCTGATTGATTGCATTATGTGTACAGTATGTTAGTCTGTACTTACATTTAGTCTTATTGGTGATTGAAGGGTCACATCCAGGGTTAAATCACTGCTGCTTCCATCAGGAAACACCTGCTGTTGCTGAGAGTGAGGAAAAGCAAAATGTCCAGTATCAGTAGGCAGTTTGAAAGACTGACCTGAATGTATACTGTTATAGTATATAGTTCATTCAGAACTGGGCGCTTACTTTGCTGAAATATAAAAGCAGTCACAAGAGACACCAGTGAGGATTTATGAATATTAAATACATTCTTACACTCTGTGACTTTGTGCTTAACCTGCCTGTTAAGTTAGCAGACTGAGGTGGAAGGAACACACTTATTCCACACATCATTCATTCCTTGAAAATTTAGGCTCTTTGGGGATATTGCAAGCTCTTATAGATGTAGTACAGAGATCAGTATGGGGCCTCTGGAGGGCAGCTGACAGAGACAGCTGTTCTGTTGGCGAGCTTCTTCGTTCAGGGGGCCTGTATGGTCTTTACTAACCACAGAAGAATGAATGATAAGTTAAGCTAATGATCTAACCCCTGCTTCCCATAGCTCCCTGTTGCACAGACAAAATGAATTCAGTCTGTCCAGTGCAGCAGAAATACTCAGTCATGTTTTTGTGGCAGTTTGGCTGATAGTAGACTAGCAGGAAAGAAAACCTTGCATGTGTTCTGTGGCTATAATAGCAAAGCATCTGAATCATTTGTTGCTGTTATGTGGAAATCTTATAATTTAGCTTCTGGTGATGTGATGGGCTATGTAATTTTCAATTTAACTGATTACATGGTATTCTATGTAACCTTATCCAAAATGCACTGTCACCAAATTACAAATTCTGTTCCATTTTAAAAGCAGAGGACAGTGCATCTCTACCTCTTACTGGGCAGCATATCCTATTTCTATTCAGGCCATACACAAATACAGACAAATGAGTGGAATTTTGAATGCTTACT
>NW_018128132.1:350890-368811 GCF_001952655.1 Monopterus albus
TACTGTAGTAAAATTCACCTTGCTTTTTCTCATGCCTATAAAATGTTTTTATATTTTACACTATGGCAAAGTTTAGCAATATGATCATGTGCAATAAACACTGAGCAGCTGATTTAAGATTACTAATGTTGAGATGCAATTTACATGTAACTGCATGTATTAACATTGGTGCAAAAGACTGTCTCTTGTTGGTTCTTACACAGCTGATTTAAGATTACTGATGTTGAGATGCAATTTACATGCAACTGCATGTATTAACATTGGTACAAAAGACTGTCTCTTGTTGGTTCTTACCAGTCGAATTGTCCCAGACACTGTACTGTTGAAAACAGCTTTTGCAATAATCCATTGTCCATCTATATCTCTGTCAGCTAAGATGTTGGCACACTTCATTCTGCAGAGAAAATACACACACAGGCATAGACATGCACAAATACACACAAACAAGTTGAGCAAATCATATCCAAATCTGCAGGGTTAACCACAGGGTTAACCACAGGATTTTCTACTGCACAATACTTTGCTGAGTCATTCTCAATGAATAAGGAAAATTATCTGTATTATAATACATAATCTTAGGACAATGTGACTTGATATCCATGACAGCCTATACAATAATTACCCTCAACAGACTGGGTGAGTCTCTTACTATGGCATTCATATCCTAGGATAAGAATCTGTGGTTCCAGCATAGTTACAGTGCTCACTGTTTCTTTAGCAGATATATGAAGCTGTAGTCATCTGGTGTGTATTTCTCAGATCTTCTTCTCTGTTTCACTTTGATTCTCTCTGTTAGTTTCTGTTTCTCTAACAAACACAAGCAGGTTCTCACCTTGATCCATTGGTGTAGTGAATCACCAGTGACCTTCCCATTATGCTGTATGGTCCAGTTAATGGCATATCAGGGTCCATGTATACAGCCTCGGATTGGTTGAGGCCATTCAGCGTTCCAAACTTCCCACTAATGTCTCCAATCTCATACTGGTCCACAGTGCCTGTTCCTGGTGGTGGGGAGTTTGATATGTTCCAGGCTAAGGGGTTGAAGTGACCCAGGATATTTGCATTAGAACAGGGGTCTACACTGCCATTTTTGATGGAGAGTAAGTGAACATGGTAACCCCCAGCTAATGAGTTTAAGTTCATCAGGGATACGTTTATAGTTGTGGGGCCTTGTGGGACTGCCTGGGAGAACCGCACCTGGCCACTGGACATATCTGTGCCAAACCAGATACTTAGGCTAGCTTTGGGGACTCGTACCACTGTAACATTGGCACAAGCAATCCTTGGCGCTCCTTTTTCTGGTTGATGGATGACCACAGAACGACCAATAATGCCTGACCCAGGCAACCAGGAAGTGACATCAGTGAAGAAGTTTTTTGCTTCCACTCCGCCCACTTTGGTGCCAAGGTTGATGGTGCTGTGCTTGCTGGACAGGTCACCCACCTCACAGGATAAGGGACTAGATGGACTACAGTGGAGGGCATAGCTGCTGTCTTCTGTACTAATGTTAAAGGGATTCCAGTGTCCTTCTGTTGTGCTGCAGCTCTTTTCATCATCATCCCTTTCTGAGCTAATGGGGTAAGAATGAACATGCCACTTGTGGTTTCTGGTTGGTGTCATTGTGAGATTTCCATATGACAGATCCATGAAGATGGATACATCAGACAGAGGGCTGTTCTCCAGCTGGGTGAACCAGATGTTACCAACCACAGGGCTCTGAAAAGTGGCTCTGGCTACAATCACTGTACCAGGATAGCTGATGCTAGCACAAGCATATCTGGTGCCATCTGTTTGGTGAATCACAACTGAGCGACCTACAATGCTGTTCTGTCCATACAGAGGGAGGTTGAAGTCCTTGAACACCATGTCTACTTTGGTTTGACCACCAAGGGACATATGCTTGGCACTGAGGTCACCAATCTCATACATGTCGTGTGTTGAACCAGGCACTTTTGGGTATGTTGGAACAGTCGTGTTGATGCCAAATGGGTTCCAGTGGCCACCCACATTATCGTTTGAGCACAAGCTTGATGGAGGCGGCTTGACTGAGGGGACAGGAAAAAAATGGACGTGGTAGGGGCCGACTTTGCTCTGTAGGTTAGTCAGGTTCACCCTCAACTCTGTTACATCAAAAGGGGATGCTTGATGGAAACTAAAGTATCCCTTGATGCCTCTCATATTCACAACAGCGGCCACCTGTTTCTCTGGCAGGTTATACATTTGAGCACACTTGTAACTTGACCCAGTGAAGAAAAGAAGAAAGCTGTTGTTGATGCTGAGGCTGTCGAGGTCCAGACGAGACTTCTGAGGTTGTAAAGGAGTTCCAACCTTTACTGTACCCAGACTGGTCAAAGATGAGGCGTTCAGGCTTCCAAGTAGGACAGCACAGCTTTCTGCAGTGCTCATAGATCCAAAAAGAGTGACATTTGTTTGCAAGGCATTGACCTGACCGATTGTAACTAGATCTGCAAGAAGCCTGAGGTTGGTCTGTCCTGTGTTAATACGAATGTAAACATTACCCGCGATGGGTCCGGTAAACCTAACCTGACGAGTCAAGAGTGTTTGACCTTGACTTATAACTGTGCATACTTTAATGCCCGAACATGTCAATAAAGCCAGTGAGAAGTCATCCAGGTTTGATCTTTGTTGAAAGATGTGTGACACATTGACAGTGGAAGCTGAAGCAGCTGTGAAGGTGAAGACACTGGGGCCGATATTTGCTTCTGAACAAGGCTGAGCAAAATGGCCATACATGACGGGGAACTCGCTGAGGGAAAAGTTAAGTAAACCGCAGGTTTCAGCACCAGACACGTTGACCTCGGCTGTCTGGGAGGTGGAGTCAAATTTCACTTGCCCTGTGACTCCTCCCATGTTTAGAGGTGCCAGAAACTGAGCACAAGAATAGGAACCTGCAAAAGGAGGACAAGAAGTAATCTGAATGCAGTAATCTGGGCTCCTGCACTTGTTCCTATACAACCCACCTCATCAAACAGACAACTTACTGTCCTGCAAATACCTAATTTACATTTTTTAAATTTTCAATTGCCATTTTTTTAAGTAATATTTCTGTAATATGAGCAATATATAATATTGCTGTAGGATTGATTTTAGATCATTAAAACCTGCCTAAAGTTCAGAAAAGGTTCTCATTATTGGTTTAAAACACTACAGATCTCCTCCGAACAATATTTTAAGACATTAAAAACACTGCTACAGTGATTGCAATAATAATTTGTGTCTAACACAGTAACCGGTATAGATAATGGATGGATGGATGGGTGGCTAGAGCATTCAAGGACACATATACTTTTTGGCACACTAAATGAATTGTGTATCAGTATTGGATGTAAACTGAATCCTACAGTATTGATATTGTGAGACCAATTTTTGTGCTCACATAGAAATGCATACACACAGAGAAGGCCACATGTACAAGGACATCTTTTTTAGTTTCTATCCAATTATTTATTGTATAATAAATAATAAGAATGACATATTATTACTTTATTATAAGTGGTTATAGTCTGTTTATTAGTTCCATTTTTGAGTTGTGCTTGTGACTTTACCTTCTTCAGTTCCATTTTATACAGAAGTTTAATCTCATATCATCTTAAACATTAAAATGCACCATAAATTCAAATGATATACATAAATATGTCCACACATGTGGAAGCTGCAGTGAGGATTAACTATCACAATGTACTGTACACAGCGTTTTGTAAACTACATTCTGGTTTAAGAAATATTCATCCATATAATACTGCCCACACAGCTATTAGCGTATCCATTTACACAGATCTTGCAAAATGATGCCTCCAGCTAAGCATACAGCAGGTACTGTCTGCTAACTCTTGGACTGCTGCCAAAGTAGAAAAGGCAAAACCTTTTAGTAGGAAATTTACATGTGTGCTCGCTCATGAAAATGTGCAGTTGAATCATTTGAAATCTGATAGAAGTTGAAATGCCAGTCAAACTGGTGTGGGATCATTCTATTCTTATATAATAAAGTAAAAAAGGTGGAAACTGGTTTAAAGTTTGAAGGTTCGGTGTAAAAGTCTGGGGTTCAAAAATTAATGGAAAGGTTCAAAACTGTTTGTATCAGGAAGCTAGTGTTTTTGAATACACTTTTAATATAAATATTGAGTATGCATTTTTTTGTGTGCAACTGCTTAGGTGTAAGTGAGGAATTCAGACAAATAAAGACTATTACAGTCATAACATCTTTTTTTTTTTAAAGCATAAAAGCACTTAGGTTGTGCTGCTTATTATTGGAAATAGTTTTTAATTCAGTTGTACTTATAGTTTCTGTTGTGGACAGTGTATAGTATCTACTTTCACTTCATTTATTTCCTTTCTGACATTTAAGGTGAGAGCCGATAGAAGAAATGTTACTTCCACAGTGTGACTACAGCACAGGTCTAAAATTATTTTCTTGATTTTGAATTCTGATCAAATCACTGAGTACTAGCAAATGCAGAATGTCATAAATAGGGTACAAGTGAATTGGTTTGCTATTGTCAGATTCTACATGTTAAAGCTGTGCACATTTAATGTACTCTGGTTGTAGAAACAGAATAAGTACTAACACACACACAAAAACCTACAGCAAAATGCTAAGTTTTCATCAGTAACACTGACCTTCTGGTATAACTACTGCACAGTCTATTTCTAAACAAGGCAAACACTATTAGGACAGATAATCAGTCATAACTACAAAAGCAGTCTTTGGCCATACTGAGAAACAGGTTTTCCCACCAACAGACCAAAAGAGCAGCTGATGTCATTATTAAACACAACATTAACCACACTCTCTCCACCCCCTTTGTCCTCCGTGGCACATAGTCTAAAAATTACATAAATCACATAACACTCTGACCAAGCTAAATACAAAATACTCACCAAGTAAAGAAAACAACAGGGCAGCTGTCAGAAGGCACATGGTGGCAGATATGAGCAAGTCAGCAATGAAAAGATGTATGTTAGAATTAAAACTTCACAGCAGTCGTATGAATCCTAACTGTTGGTGCAGTCAAAAGAAAGAACAACTCAGTTATAGCATAAGATGTTCAGTGATGGAGTGTGTGTGTCACTGTTTTTCCAGAAGTGTGCAGCCTCCCGTGTCCTTCAATTTTTCAGCTGCTTGTGTCACCCAGTGATTGGCCAATAGGGTGACACTGTCTGATGGAGGGGGGAAGGAATAACATTTTGCACCATTGAAATGGGGAGGTGGCCTGTCTCTGGTGTGACTCACATACTCAACTTGAGTCAAAATACAAGTAAACAGAAAGCACTTGTTGAATAAATGTTCATATGCTCACGTGTTCTGCTGGGCTCAAACAGCTCAAAGTGTAAAGGAAAAACCTAGTGGTGCCAAGAGCACATATTTTATATCATTTAATACAGCAACACATCAGTCTTGTGATGAAGCTCTGTTGGTAGGCTTTATGCTTAGCAAGGTAAGACTGTACTTTAGTCATTTATATTGTAAAGTAAGGCAGGGCTTTAAAAGGCCTTCTGTGGTAAAATGTGTTATGAATATAACACTGAATTTCAATAACTTTTTATTAAATGCTTCAACTTTACTTTCATTATTATCCAAAATATCTCTAAATTTGGTTTTCAGGCAGGAATTAAACATGCATGAAACATGTTCACACTGATGACAATGGCCAGCAGCAGAGCAATATGAAACATCTTCCTAAAAGACATTAAAAAATAATAACAATAAAACACGCAACAGTAACTGATCAAGCCAAAGATTTAGCCAAACCAACTGCAGAAGTAGTGTCTATGATCAAGCTTCATAGTTTCAGGTTTGTTTAGCTGCTCGCTGTAGCATGTTGTGGTTCCAGGGTTCATTCTTTTCCTTCCCCTTTTAGACCCTATATCTGCCTCTTCCTCTTTCATCTCACGGAATATGCCTCAGCTCTCCTTGTAACAGAGCTGAGGGGGAAAAAGAGAGGAAAAAAAATTGAGTCTAAGAACAGCAGCCCAGTGGCCCATCATTTTGAGCTGTTTGGAGTAGGCCATGCAGCTATTTACTGTACACATAGTGGAGGGCCTATAAAGTGGGTGATGTCCTTCACTGTGCTGGTTTAGATCACTGATTGCAACAGGAGCTGGAACGTGAGAACCACACTGAGAGGCATGAAGAGATGATGCACTGGGGATACCGGTTTGAGCATTACATGTGTACAGAACAGATGATGCACTGGGGATACCGGTTTGAGCATTACATGTGTACAGAACAGATGATGCACTGGGGATACCGGTTTGAGCATTACATGTGTACAGAACAGATGATGCACTGGGGATACCGGTTTGAGCAGTACATGTGTACAGATAACATCGACAGTTTACCTGACCCAGGTGGAGTGGTTAACACTAATGAGGCCTTCTTCACCATCTTGCACACCTGTCTCACAGATCACAGACCACAAACTTCTCTTCTCTGGTGAGGTGGACTGTCGGGATAAAGATCCCAATGCTCAAGCTCTATGGAGATAAAACACTATCAAAAATGTTACAAATGCGTGTTTAACGTTTTGTCTGTAACAAGCGATTTGTGTGTGTGTGTGTGTGTGTGTGTGTCATGAGGTTCACAAATGCGTGCTGCGCAATCTGCACGTATAAAGCGATTTGTGTGTGTCATGCTGTTCACAAATGCATGCTGTACAAACTGCACGTAAAACACATTTTACAAATGCTTAAAATCGATTTTTCGTGTGCTGTTCTTTAGAAAGTACGTACACATTGTTACCTACGCATGCGTGGATCGTCTAACACACACGAATCACCTTCCGCGCACACACGGATTTTTGAGAGTGTTTCCGCACTCTCAAAAGTCCACGATCCACGAATGCACGGTGCGTTTAAGGACACGTGGAAAACTCGGACATCTGAGTTTCCCAAACAAAAGTATTTACACAACGCTATTCCAAATGGACATTACATAAAATAAACAAAAATATCTAATACATAACACGTTTTAACAGAGAACATTATAAAGCTCATCCTGGCTGCTACATCGAGCTAAAGAACTCTGCAGAGATCCACATAACCAAACGGCACAGCTGAAGTGGTGGGCCCAGTCTTTCCTTGTTGGAGTCCCTCGAGGAAAGGATAAATAATGCTATAAATGAATTTACATTGTTTGTCAAAATATAAACTATATTATAAATATGCTTTACATTTAATGAGCTGAGAGCTCATTAAACTGGACAAGTTTGGATGCGGAACCTTTGACGGACTGCTGTTTCCTGCGGTAAACCGTACTCATTTCCTGTTTTCTGTATTTGCACTGCGTTGTGCTTGCTTCCAGATTGTTTAGGAATTAAACTCACTATATTCTAGGTTCATCTGAATTTTTGAGTGACAACATACGCTTGCACCACTTAAAGCACTCGTTTTGCAGAAGTTCTTGCTAACTACCAAATTTAACTTGCTACTTTAGGTCGGCTAGTTTAGAAGCTAGCTAAGCTAGTAGCTTCATCGAGAGCAATGGCTTCCCCCTCTTCCTCTCCTCCTTTCTCTTGCTCGGAATGTCACATGTTCAGTTATTCCTCTGCCTCCTTTAGCGATAATGGTACTTGTAATAAATGTCAAATGCTAGCAGCATTGGAGGTGAGGCTCACAGACTTAGAAGCGCAGCTCCACACCATGGAGAATAGGCCAGCTAGCTATGCCCATGTAGCCGGTGTGGAGCCTCCTAGACGTAACTTAGCCCAAACTAGCCGCCCCCCACAGCTTCCCGAGCAGCCGCGATCTCACTGGGTGACAGTTCGCAAGAGTCGTAGCTCCAAACGAATGTCCACGGAGCATCATGGATGGTATGCAATAACAAACAAGTAGTTTGAGTTTTCCAGTTTGGGTGTGAGAGACTCAGGGTGAGACTTTCAAATGAGTTATAACTATATTTAGGTCTAGGGCTGATTAATAGGCTTGAGTCAAAGATCGCTGCCACGCCACCACCTCGGCCTGTGTTTCAAGGAATGTGACATTTACTGTGACTAGGCGGATTCATTTAGGCTGACATATTCTTCCTGCTGTAACCATGTTTCAGTAAGACACAATAAGTCAATGTGACAGCGGTTTGTCAAAGGTCTGTATGTGTATGCTTTAAATTATTCTAAAGTTGAAATGTGTTGTAAAGCTTCCATTATCACAAAAAGTAAAAGGGATTAAATTATGTATAGCAGCCTTTTAGAAAAACAAATCATTTTTACTGTTATAGCTAAGGATTAAATGAATAAATAAATATAAAAATCATCATTAATATGCTAACACACATAGATGAGGCTCTGAAAATAAGCCTCTTATGAAAAGTAATTTTTAAAAGTTACAGACAGACTGCCAGTCCGACTTTACCTGGAGCCAATGATATTTAATTCTTGTCTTTTTTCCTCCTTTCAACAGTTGTTCCGAAAACTGGAGCAGTGCAACACTGAGCTCAAGAAGTACAGTCATGTCAACAAGAAGGCTCTGGACCAGTTTGTCAACTTTTCTGAGCAGAAGGAAAAGCTAATCAAACGTCAGGATGAGCTGGACCGTGGCTACAAATCCATCATGGAGCTCATGAACGTCTTGGAGCTGCGCAAGTACGAGGCCATCCAGCTCACCTTCAAACAGGTACGTGGCATGTTGGGCTCTGATCAACGCATCTAGGGGGTACACACACTGAGTTTGTGTCTTGATATCAGTTGCAAGGCTCCATAGTGAATATTGGGAAGTCTGTTTAACCAGTCAGACCTAGTTTTGTTGGATGATGATGATAGTGGTGAGATGGTATGTCAGTAGTTATCATCTTAGTGCTATAGCAGTTTGTTATACCTGATTATACCAGGTGTTTTGTGTATGTACACTGGCTTCTCGGCATTTGAGAATTTACCAGGCAGAAGCATGTTTGTCCTGTGTCAGTGACAGCATTCACTGTACTGTTGAATAATAGAGGTACCACCATATCTGTCTTTTCTAGACATCCATATTGTCACATTAATAGCCTGACAGGTGAACTGCTAGTGAAAACTAAATGAATGATTGTATTGAATTTAAATCACAAATGCACTAGTTCATGTTGTTAGCTTTTTGTAGTTTAAGACAATCATTTTTTTTCAACTCTTTGTGCTTTTAGAAATCTCTCCTCCTCACAGTAGTTGGATTCCAATAACATCTGAGTCAACATGACTAATAATGTGGCTCTTCTTGCCATGTGTTTTCTCCCTCAGGTGTCAAAGAACTTCAGCGAGGTTTTCCAGAAGCTGGTGCCAGGCGGTAAAGCTACGTTGGTGATGAAGAAGGGTGATGCTGAAGGCAGCCAGTCTCAGGATGAGGGAGAGGGCGGTGCAGACAGCGAGAGAGGCTCTGGGTCACAGAGCAGCGTTCCTTCAGTGGACCAGTTCACTGGAGTCGGCATCAGGGTGAGTTATTCACCGAGTTGAGTTTTATCCATGCTGCCATTTTCAGTAGCCTTTGAATGCCATCTCTAACTCACACCAAGATATGCATTTGATATTAACATACAGTGGGGCAAATAAGTATTTGATACACCGCCGATTTTTCAAGTTCTTCCACTTACAGGGAATGGACAGATCTGTAACTTTTCATCGTAGGTACACCTCAACTGTGAGAGACAGAATCTACAAAAAATTCCAGAAAATCACATTGTTAGATCTTTAAAAAATGTATTTCCATTTTATTGCATGAAATAAGTATTTGATACAATAGAAAAATAGAACTTAATATTTGGTACCGAAACCTTTGTTTACAATTACAGAGGTCAGACGTTTCCTGTAGTTCTTGACCAGGTTTGCACACACTGCAGCAGGGACTTTGGCCCACTCCTCCATACAGGTCTTCTCCAGATTTCTCAGGTTTTGGGGCTGTCGCTGGGCAACACGGAGTTTCAGCTCCCTCCATAGATTTTCTATTGGGTACAGGTCTGGAGACTGGCTAGGCCACTCCAGGACCTTGAAATGCTTCTTGCAGAGCCACTCCTTAGTTGCCCTGGCTGTGTGTTTGGGGTCATTGTCATGCTGGAAGACCCAGCCACGACCCATCTTCAATGCTCTTATTGAGGGAAGGGGGTTGTTGCCCAAAATCTCACAATACATGGCCCCATCCATCCTCTCCTCAATACGGTGCAGTCGTCCTGTCCCCTTTGCAGAAAAGCACCCCCAAAGCATGATGTTTCCACCCCCATGCTTCACGTTTGGGATGGTGTTCTTGGGATTGTACTCCTCTTTCTTCTTCCTCCAAACATGGCAAGTGGAGTTTATACCAAAAAATTCTATTTTGGTCTCATCTGACCACATGACCTTCTCTCATGCCTCCTCTGGATCATCCAGATGTTTTTTGGTAAACTTCAGACGGGCCTGGACATGTGCTGGCTTGAACAGAGGGACTTTGCGTGCGCTGCAGGATTTTAGGCCATGACGGTGTAATGTGTTACTAATGGTAACTGCTGAGACTGTGGTCCCAGCTCTGTTCAGGTCATTGACCAGCTCCTCCCTTGTAGTTCTAGGCTGATCCCTCACCTTTCTCAGGATCATTGATACTCCACGAGGTGAGATGTTGCATGGAGCCCCAGTCCAAGGGAGATTGACAGTCATCTTGAATTTCTTCCATTTTCTAATAATTGCGCCAACAGTTGTTGCCTTCTCACCAAGCTGTTTGCCTATTGTCCTGTAGCCCATCCCAGCCTTGTGCAGGTCTACAGTTTTGTCCCTAGTGTCCTTAGACAGCTCTTTGGTCTTGCCTATAGTGGAGAAGTTGGAGTCTGATAGATTGAGTGTGTGGACAGGTGTCTTTTATACAGGTAACGAGTTCAAACAGGTGCAATTAATACAGGCAATGAGTTAAGGATAGGAGGACTTCTTAAAGACAAACTAACAGGTCTGTGAGAGCCAGAATTCTTGCTGGTTGGTAGGCGATCAAATACTTATTTCATGCAATAAAATGGAAATAAATTATTTAAAAATCTAACAATGTGATTTACTGGGATTTTTTTGTAGATTCTGTCTCATACAGTTGAGGTGTACCTACGATGAAAATTACAGATCTGTTTATTCTCTGTAAGTGGGAGAACTTGAAAAACCAGCGGTGCATCAAATACTTATTTGCCCCACTGTAGACTGTATATTTTTACATCAGTAAGGTGTGATGTCGGATGTTTTTCTGGTCCTGGATGATTCGCAATTAGGGATGAAACGGTTACCGGGCGTCTTGGTAAACTATGGTGAAATTTCCGACTGTTAGTAGTACCCCTTCAAATTTTAAATGTCATTAAAACTTTGGTTGATTACCACACTTTGAAAAACTACCCCCATTGAAGGGTTAAATACTGTCTAGGATCTACTAAAGGTAGCTATAGGTTCTCAAATGCAATGTGGGCCTGTTTGGGTCTATGAAAAAATGGTGAAATGCAGTTACAGATGGAGAGACAACGCTCTGGAGAATTTTCATCCATATTCATCTAAGACTAAGTCTGAAGTGTGGGCCTGTTTAGGTTTTTATAAGAGTTCTGATAATTTTGGTCATTATAGTCATGATGTTAAATTGTCATGTTGTTACATTTCTGATTCACATGATGTATTTCCCACATTCAAATAGAGCCACATTAAGATTTATCATGGTCTCACGTTGTTTCTTTCTAGAACAGTAGGCGTTTTGTGTCATCATCTACCCCTATTTTATGAGTGTTTCCTTGAGTTTTTGTTTGGAAACGTGCATGTGTATTTCTGGAGTACTGACAACTTATCCTTGGACACCTGATCCATCTCCACAAAGCAGAGCCGAGGTGAAGCTGGTCGTGCTATGATTTATTCATGATTCTCTTCACTCACCCATCATTATCAAAGCTGTCATCTGTTGGTTTATCTGTCTGCTCGAAACTGAGAATCGAATCAAATTAAGCCAGTTAAACGGAAAATAACAAATGTCTTTGTGATTCTGCTTCGGGTCTGACCCTCTCCCCTCCATTCTGTGTAGGTGTCGTTCACAGGGAAGCAAGGTGAGATGAGAGAGATGCAGCAGCTGTCTGGAGGTCAGAAGTCTCTGGTGGCTCTGGCTCTGATATTTGCCATCCAGAAGTGTGACCCCGCCCCTTTCTACCTGTTTGATGAAATCGACCAGGCCCTCGATGCCCAGCACAGGAAGGCTGTCTCAGGTAAAGTGCCAATAAAGGGAATCAAATAAAAGTAAAAAAATGACACCAATATAATCTTGTACGGTTAAATATAACAGCCTCGTTTTTCACAGGAATCACTGAAACTTGTGGTCAGGTATAGACTTCATCAGCCCTAGCAGATAAGAAAAGAGGTAATATTGTTGTGTTGTGTGTCTATTTCAGACATGATTGTTGAGCTGGCAGGCCATGCCCAGTTCATCACCACTACCTTCAGGCCTGAGCTACTCGAGTCTGCTGACAAGTTCTATGGTGTCAAATTCAGAAACAAGGTGAGGCTTCTGTTTCTGTTAGATATTCCTGCATTCAGGTATTTGTCACACAGACTGTGGAAGATCCTAACATTGCATTCTCACAAATTAAATATACTTGTTTTATTACAGCACAAAGCATCCAGCTTTGAAAGGAATTTGAACTTGTGTTTACCTTAGGTTTTACAGGTGCAAATAAAATGTTAGTAAACAGTGTGTTGTAGATCTCCTATTTATTCTGTATAATCCACATCTTCACTTTTTGGGGGTCCAGCTCCTTGCTGAAGTGCCCCTGAGCAGAACACTTCATCTGATTAAAAAAAAAAAAAAGTGGTATCAGGATTTGAACTTTTTTTTTTAATTATCAACTATTTTCTCAGAAGGACAAAAAGAATTTGACCTACTAACAAGTATTGTCTATGTAAACACAGCCTCAGTGTTTGAAAGAGCCTCAGATCAGTTGTGTCTGTGACGTGAGAGCAGAAGTGGGTGTAGTGAGAGTTGTGTAGTGTGGCAAATAAACAGTGCAACAGCAGCTTTAGTCATATGACGCTGTCAAAGCCAAGACCGCACCAGACCTCAGTTAAAAACAGGGCAGCTTCCACTCCACTCTCTGCAAGTGCATCCTCCTCCTCCTCGTTATCACCATCAGCAATTACATTTAAAATCCCTGTTTTCCACAGTTCTTCAAAGAAAGCTGCATCTTTACAGATCATTATTCTCTGTAAATTAAGGTTGATAGCGAACAGACAGTCACTATTTTCAGCCCGACTGGTGACTGCTGTTAATTTCCCTGTTTGTTTTCTTTTGAGCCCATCACGTTTTCCCCAGCAGACCTGGTTTGTTTTCTGCTGAGCTGCCTCAGTGAAAAGAACATCTTTCCTTTGTGTTTTTGAGGTTTCATAACATAAACAGTCACAGTGTGGTTGAAGTGGAGGCATTGATTGGTCATTAACTGTGTGTGTGTTTTTAGGTGAGTCACATCGACGTGATCACAGCAGAGCAGGCCAAAGACTTTGTGGAGGATGATACCACCCATGGTTAATAGTCTTCAGCTCTTCATCCTCCTCTTCACTCCCTCCTCCTCCACCTCTCCAGTGCACTGCGTAGTTCTGAGCCTTCCACAACAGCACCCAAAGTCAGAAATATCTCATTCACTCCACCAGCTGTTTATAGTCGTGTCAAAAATAAACCAGCTTTCACTAAAGGTGGGAATTTTCCTGGATACTGTTGTTTTAAATACTCAGAAAGCCCCACCTTAAAATGAATTATGTGTAGTTTTTGGCATCATTTCAAGCTGATTAAACTACAAAGTTGAGAAGGATGTGGTTTTGTTTTGTCACAGTTTCCTGCATAGCTATGCATCTGTGGAAGTGGTCAAGAAAAGGAACGTAGCTGTGGAGAGTTCTGACGAGAGCACGTTACCATTTGTGTTTTGTGCTGAGTTTTTGTAATCTGGAGTTTGCATCAAGAAGAGCTGGAGACCTTGTTTAAAAGCAACAAACCTTCAGGCTCTTCTTAGAAAACAAATCACTTTGTGTACAGTTCAGATAGTTTTCATACAACTTACATATTGTCACTGTTGGCGCTCGGTGCATTTCTGAGGGTCTCAAACAGTTTTTGTTGCTACCCTTGATAAAAGGAGTTCACTCTGTAATCTATACTCTTTGTATTCATGGAACAATGCTAACACATATTTGTCATAATCGCCACATGGCTTCAGTGTTTAAAGGTTGTTAATTTTTATAGTTGCTTCTGTACGGTGTTGTTTCCTATTTTTAGGTCATTTCAATATATGAATGGTTTAATTTCAAAACACCAGGAATCAGTTTTGGAAATCGGCAGCTTGCTCATTCAATATTTAAAAACAGATCGACTCAGTAGTGGGTAATTGTATCTGTTTGGGTCCTGGCGAAATTCACAAGGTCAGTATCAAGTCAAACTGTAATTAATTTTCTGCCCTTTTTCTAAATGGATGGATTGTTTGGGGATTAAACTCGTCATATGTTGAACCTAGTTACAGCTTTGGATTTTAAATGTTTTTGTCCCTTTTTGTGTAACTAGAAAACTTTACAAACAATAAAAGATTTTAAAATGCCCTGTTACATGTCATTTATAAGAACCTGTAGGTGGTGCTGTCCCACCAGTACCTGACACCCGCACATGGTTTCACTATTTTTATGTAGTCACCTTATTAAGGTGGAACTTCAGGGAAATACACTGACTGGCCATTATATTAGGTACACCTGTACAATTTTATGCAATTGATTGCAACCTTTCCACCTTAACGTCTGTGCTTATGAAGCTCAATGTTTCAGTTTGTGGTGAAATTGTCATGATTGTATAAATTCAATTTTACATTTATTATTGAGGTGGTAATACACAGTGGTGTTGTCCTGGACAACAACATATTCAGAGGTGTTCCTAATATTCTGACCTTCTCATGCATGTAGCTGGGGAGGACAAAAAATCTAGACACCTTGAAATATAATATCGTCCAGTACAACACCTTTAACTATGACCTTGGTAATAAACATAAAATGGAATTATACATTTATGACAGTTTCACCAAAAGCTGAAACCTTTTGAGCTTCATAAACAAAAATGTTAAGGTGGAAGTGTTGTATAGGTGTACCTAATAAAGTGGCCAGTGAGTGTATTTGATAGATTATTTGAGCAGAATTAAGTTTTTAACATGTAAAATAAATTAACCATCAAATTTATGTTGCTAAATTATTTTAATACATGCATACATAAATATCGTCCCGTTTATAAAATGTATTTTCTAAATAATTTCAAGTAAGATTTCTATCATTCTAACAGTTGATATTATGGACACAACTTTGAGTAAATTCATAAATATTAGTAACTTATTTACTTAAAGTGATGTCAACATGTTTTTTATCATGTTTGGTAGCTGTATTTTCATATTGTGTGTATACCTACACTTAATTCCCACCAGACTAAGCTGATTTTGTCAGTTGTAAGGCATTTTAACATTTCTGGAGAATGAAACTCCATCCACAGCAGCTTTAGATTCAGTATCGGATCACTCTAGACATGAGGTCAGTGACTGTCTGGCATCAAGGTCAGTGTCTGGCACACATTGCACAGCCCTTAAACCTGCCTTGTATTTTGTTTTTATGTTTTGTTTTTGGTATCAATGATCGTTGTTGAATTACCCTGTGCCAGGGGAGATCCCATGTGTCACACGTGGCGTGGTCGGCATTCATGTGTAACATCACCTTGCACTTGCAGCGTTTCTGAAAGGTCATGACCTCCTCAGATGGACTCATGGCTCCTTGTTGTAATACCACAGACCTCCCGAGCATCTCGGTTCACCAGTACGCTCCTTGCGTCAGAGATTTTTAACCTTTGAAAGCAGAGTACTCACAAATGGGTTTTTATAAGGATTGTAATCCACTGTATGACGCCAGTTCTGTTGTTAGATGTGATCTTAAAACAAATACATTTCTGGCGTGAAGTTTTTTTTGGGTGATGACTGGTATGAATGGAAACCACTGTTCCACAGATTCCCTACTGCAGTGCTCACCTCCAGCTTCCTCGACAACTAATTCACACTTAAATGGACAACAACCCTTCATCACACCCCATCTCACTCCTTTTCCTCTGCCAAACACATTAATCTAGACCTTAAGGAACTTTCATTTACATTTTTACATAGTGTGAAGAAGAACACTAATTTATGTGGCTTTATATGATTTATATACACTCATTGGCCACTTTATTAGGTACACCTATATAACTATCACTTTCATCTTAAACATCTGTGTTTATGAAGCTCAAAAGATTTCATTTTTGTTGAAAATGTCAGATTACATTATATTTAGAGGTGTCTATATTTTTGTCCTCCCAGCTGCATACATGAGAGGGTCAGAATATTAGGAAGACCTCTGAATATAATGTAGTAGTGTTGTTCTAGATGAGAGCTTCACTTGTCTTCATTGCAGTTATACACACTGTTTATTGGCTTTTACACATTTGCCCTTTTATTGATGTTGAGATCGTACCGCACCTTTCAATAAAAGGCATAAATTGGATTTTAAAAATAAAGTAAAAATGAAGAGAAAGAGAAAAGCGGGTGAATGATGACAGAGGTCCTCTGGATGAGCAAAACAAGCCCAGGTCAGACAGCATATTATATTTACACATTGTGTACCAGGCCCACATTTAACTACCATAGCTAGGTAATCATCTAAATGCAATTCAGCACACATTCCAGTTTTAAGATATATCTCAGCTGCAGAAATCTAAAATGCTCAAGTGTAAATAAAACGGCTGCTAACATAAAAACAAGCACATTATGTATGTAGCTTACATGTGTTATATGAGTGTGCTGTCCTTTTACACATGTTGTTTTTGTGGGCTGCTTGTGAGTTCATCACCCAGATTATCTGCGGTTGTTCTGATTTCATTGCATGTGAACTGCACCGACCTCAAAGTCAGCTGTTTAAAAAAAAAAAAAAAAGGGTGTCAACACACCACCCTGTGAGCTTGGTGCGATACTGACAGCACACCTCATCCCTCTGTGTCCTGGCCCTGCCAGCAGAGAGCAGATCTGTTGCCCTGCATGCCAGACATTAACATTCCTGCATGCTATCTGTCACCAAGTCAGCTGGCAGATGATGAGCAGGAAGACCTACGCTTCATGCCGTTGTCTCTTCATGATGTCTTTTCAAACTCATCTCCTACAAATTTCAGTTTCTTGTTGTCTCTTCATGATGTCAACTCATCTCCTACAAATTTCAGTTTCTTCATATACTTGTGTATCACACTATCCTCCTCCCCTCCCATAGGTGTAAAATGTGTGTAATATAAACTGAACATTCTGATTTGATTTTTGTATAAACCCAGGTTCACATCAAAAATCCACAAAAATGTTGGGAATCAGACATATTTAACAGGTTTCCTCCTAAGCCTTTTTCACAGAAGACATTTTGTCTGGCCATAGTTTTTCCTCAATATGACAAATGACAAATCAAAACAGGTGCTAATAATCACATGTACAATGAGTCCACTGAGTTCAAGTGTCCCAGTAAAACCATTACAGTGAGCTAACATGCACATTACCAGGACCCTGAAACTAAAGCAGCTAAATGTAATTCGTTCATCATTCATTTTATTTTTTTATACATGTGGTTTTTCTACTGTGACACATGAAACACATACAGTGGGTACGGAAAGTATTCAGACCCCCTTAAATTTTTCACTCTTTGTTATATTGCAGCCATATGCTAAAACCATTTAAGTTCATTTTTTTCCTCATTAATGTACACACAGCACCCCATATTGACAGAAAAACACAGAATGTTTGACATTTTTGCAGATTTATTAAATATGAAAAACTGAAATATCACATGGTCATAAGTATTCAGACCCTTTGCTGTGACACTCATATATTTAACTTAGGTGCTGTCCATTTCTTCTGATCATCCCTGAGATGGTTCTACACCTTCATTTGAGTCCAG
>NW_018128132.1:369084-371312 GCF_001952655.1 Monopterus albus
ATTGGCCTGATGGAAGCCTCTCCTCAGTGCAAGACACATGAAAGCCTGCATGGAGTTTGCTAAAAAACACCTTCTCATATCGTACTAAACTTTTCTCTAACTTCTCAAAAAAATTCAGACTATTCATTGAATTTGTCTAAACCCACTCTTAGACCATAATCTAATCATTAAGTCGCAGCCAGGGGTTAATAATACATGGAAACAAACTAACATAAGGTGGACAGAAAACAAAATTAAATAATAGTAATACTAATTATTTTCTTCACCCTGGGCTTCCATACTGTAATGACAGGACCACTTGGGTGTGAGTTGAGCTCTAATGGCGCCTAAAAAATGCTGAACATACACTCACTGTCCAGAGTCAGCAAATCTGTGGATCCTGGGCTGTGCTAAGATTTTACTTAAATTTAGATAATTTTTTTCCCCAGAGCAAAAATTCTTTGAAAGCCACAATCCATCATCAGTGCCCCTTTGCCTCTCTCACCACCACTATCAGGTTCCTTTTCAGGCTTGGGGACAGTTATACTGTATGTTTGCATAGAGACTTTAACACCGACCAGCTTTACTTGACTGTGATAAAGAAAAAGCAGTGAGAGAAGCAGACAGATAACAGACATATGACAGGCAGATAAAGCAGACAGATCTGGACATGACTGGAGTAGTGGAGACAAACAGGCCGACTGTTTGTCGTGCTTGCATGGCAGATGGACCACCATGAAGTGTAAGGACAGAGCCAATCTGTTCCCAGGGATCCCTCCTCTTCCGCCCCCTCTTCCCATGCTTCACCGCAGTTCATAAGCACCTGTTAGACAACAAATTAACTTGATGACTGGAAAAGCCAGGGCAGTTTTATGCCTGTTTTATAATAAAGAGTTTGATTATGGGAGCTGGTATTATTTGTTCATTACTGTACTCTGCATTCTGATACCAGTGAGCAGAGGTGTGAGTGAAAGGTTGAAAAGACTGGTGTTTATTGTCTGAAAATAGAGCAAAGAGGGGATGCCAGGGTGAAAGGAAGCAGAAGAGAGGGGTGGATTACATAATAGATGGGAGAGAAGAGAAGACAGTGGAGTCATCTTTCTAAAACAGATCATACAAACCTAACAGATTTCAAGATATGGTTAATGATTAACAAGACATGTTATCTATTTTACTTGTAATTACTAATCAAACATTTTATTTATTTAGCTTAATACACTCTCCATCTGAGTGATTAGAGCATCAATCTGGCATTTAACTGTCACAATAGCTGTAATAATTGTCTGCATTTTGTGTCGTTTACTACCAGGGGCAGATCTAGAACATTTTGAACGGGGTGGGCTGGGGCACAGACTCAGAGTGCTGGCACAATTGAAATACACGTAAGAAGTAAATTAAACTCCTAGTTCTGTGAAACCATATGAATTGTTTGGTCTGTGTAAGAATGAGATGCACATAGAGCTTTCTTTAGCAAATTTTGACAATTTGACAGTTTTTCATTTTTCACTCAATACAGACCAACATCACATTTGAACAAATGGATTCTGGGGTTTGGCTAATGCCACCCCTGGCAACCCCCTTGGCTCTGGCCATGCTGGGAATTAAAAGAAATTTAACCTGTAGGGCGGCACAGCGGCATGGTGGTTAGCGCTGTCGCCTCACAGCAAGAAGGTTCTGGTTTCAAGTCTTTCTGTGTGGTTTGCCTGCTCTCCCTGTGCCTGTGTGGGCTCTCTCTGGGTACTCCGGCTTCCTCCCACAGTCCAAAGAGATGCAGCTATGGTTGATTGGTGACTCTAAATTGCCCTGTGAGTGAGTGTGAGTGAGTGTCAGCCCTGTGACAGACTGGTGACCTGTCCAGGGTGTACCCCGCCTCTTGGCCCATGTCAGCTGGGGTTGGGTCCCAGGTGACCCTATTCAGGAACAAACGGTACAGATAATGGCTGGATGGATGAAGTTATAGACCAAAATAACCTCAGTTTCCTCTAAATATGGCCTCTAACCCATAACATAACATCCATTTGATAAACATCTAAAACTCACTTACAGTGGGTACGGAAAGTATTCAGACCCCCTTAAATTTTTCACTCTTTGTTATATTGCAGCCATATGCTAAAATCATTTAAGTTCATTTTTTCCTCATTAATGTACACACAGCACCCCATATTGACAGAAAAACACAGAATGTTTGACGTTTTTGCAGATTTATTAAAAAAGAAAAACTGAAATATCACAGGGTCATAAGTATTCAG
>NW_018128132.1:371389-376795 GCF_001952655.1 Monopterus albus
TTAGGCGCCATTAGAGCTCAACTCACACCCAAGTGGTCCTGTCATTACAGTATGGAAGCCCAGGGTGAAGAAAATAATTAGTATTACTATTATTTAATTTTGTTTTCTGTCCACCTTATGTTAGTTTGTTTCCATGTATTATTAACCCCTGGCTGCGACTTAATGATTAGATTATGGTCTAAGAGTGGGTTTAGACAAATTCAATGAATAGTCTGAATTTTTATTGAGAAGTTAGAGAAAAGTTTAGTACGATATGAGAAGGTGGTTTGGAGACAATTAAATTCTCTCTACAACCCTGTCTTCAAAGAAAAAGCATAAAATAAAATGTCAGTCCAAAGCACAACCATTCCATAACCTTTGAAGGATCTTGACATAATACACAGGGCACAGAAGTTTCAGATATATAACTTTATTTTTTGGGCTATTGGTGGTGAGTTTGCTTAGGCTACTAACATATAGGTTCAGATAAATGCAACAGAATAAGAGAAAGCTAAACATGAATACAAACAAAGTGCCCTTCATACCCTTATATTATATTGTGTTTTAATATTATAATGTGATAAAGTCTCTACCAAGCCTGAACAACTAACAAGATTCTGTCACTAAAACCCAAAATTCCTTATTCCTGTAAATGCAGCATCCCATTCTGTTACGTGAATTGCTCAAAATCTGACATCTCATTATCAAGGTTAGCACCGGTATTTGCTTTTTTAAGAAGAAACCAAAAATACCCCTTCACTTGTTATATTTAACACAAACAAAGTAATTTTTACCATTAACTCTCATTATGTTCTGCTTTTCTAAGTGATTCAGCAAAAACTGAATTTAGCACTAGGTAACTTAGATCAGTAAATAAAATTGTTTTCCTCTCTTTGTTGCCAAAGGTTATGTAACCAGCTAGACTTTAGCCATTAGATGTTCTTTATAACTTGGAAAATCCTGTCTGGCGATTAGATAAATGTAAACACAGCTTGCCAGATACTTATGCTATGAGCTCTTCCTTCATCTCTGATGATGCAGTTGGAAATGAAAAATGGAAGTATTGTAAACATAAAACCTTTAAACTTAGAATATATTAATATGCTTCTTCTTTATGCATTTTAACATGTCTGCCAATAATGTCTGTATGATATAAGAACTACAGTCTTTCTCTGTGATGATTTCATAGAAACCACATGTAAGTATCCTTTTTTTAACACAATACCTTTTTACACTGGTTATCTTAATTCTGTTCAGTAACATTTAAACCAAATAAAACTAGCCTGCTTCTACCTCAGAATAATGTTCTGACACTCTTTTTTATCCCTAACAGGAATTGGACTGAGACAGTTTGTACTTGCTTTAGACACTCATAAGATTATTAGGTCAATTTTAAGGTAAGGCTGAATTAGTAAACTTAGTTTAATTTGTGTTTGTCTGTAGAAGTTAGACTCCTAGTTTAATTACATAAAGTTGTGCAATCCTATACACAGCTATTTGCTAGTTAGTGTAGGGGTTGTTCAAGACTATAAAATGTGAAGCTGTTAAGCTCTTCTCATCTCAGCTGTTTAAAGTTTCTCAGGTTTGGGAATGAATCCAGTTGCACAGGATCTGATGCAGATCCCACTGCTGGTGTTGGTGTCATTCAGGTCTGTTAAACTGTTAAACCTTTCTATTTTTGACTGTTTAGAACAGGCCTTTTTTCAATTTGTCTGCGATCAAGCCAGTAACATGACTAGATGGTAGCAATGCCTTATTCTGCGTCATTTTAGTTCAACAATAAAAAAAAACCACTTGTTCTGTTGTAAACAATGGAGTTTACAGGCTGTTGGTGTCAGTGAGTGCCGGTGGTGCCTCATATCTTTTTCAGCTTGTCCTATGAGACCATGTTCTTTGGCTGTTCGGCCAAATGCTGATGGCTGCGAGCGACAAGGCCACCAGTATTTATGCTGCAAATGACATTTGTCTACCCCCCCCAACCCAAAACCAGATTAACACTACTTTATATTTGTATGCGTATTTGTGCTATTCAGAAGTCGCCTGCTGAAACAGATACCTTCTTCTCATGCAGCGCCTACCCACATTTGACCTTCAGTATGTGCATTTAAGTGTGCCACATGAGTTCTGAATTTCTGAACTTTGGCTTGTCACAGACTATGGCCTGTTCTGGTTTCGCTATACAATGAGGCTAAATGTAGAATACTGGTTGTAATTAACAGACTAATGCTGCTTAATAGCTTCACACATCTCAGCTTAAATCCTCTACAAAATAAACACTACCCTCTTCTTGGGAAAGCCTTGTTCCAGACAGGCATTCTCAGCTGCGCCGGGAGAATTTCTTAATTAGCACAGTCTTAATTCACTATTTGGCAAATAGTATGCATTGTTTTGAGTGTCTCTATTTCACTGAATTGTTGTGTTACAAAATATAATGGGGATACTGATCCACAGCTGTTGAGGCGCTGTTATATTATTCATCCAACAAGGGCAAACCATTTTCCATGTTCCCTTAATCCGTGTAAGACTAAACACATTCTAAAGCCATATTAATGTACTAATAATGACTGCATGGCAAGATACGCTGTAAATCCACACATACACAGTTGGCTCTGAGGAGCAGTTGCAACAACCTGGAGCTGAACACGCTCAAAACAGTGGAGATGGCAGTGGACTTCAGGGGGAGCAATCACCACAGTGCAATACATTGTAAATATAACCATATAAATCAGTCTGAAAGCTCTTCTACCATAATGTATATATGTACATACATTTATAAATGCTGTCTCTTTCTCATCCTCTCATTCCTTTCCTACTTTTGATTGCACACATTTCTTACTTGAATGTGAACACTGTTTACTCTCATTTTATTGCTGTTTTTATTTTTATTCTCATTTTTATTTTCTACTTCCTCTTGCCTTACAGCACATTGAGAGCCTCTGTACTGGAGTCACATTCCTGTATGTTCAGAAATACTTGGCCATTCTGATTCTGATACCAATTTGGAAACACACTGTGGGCCTGAGCACAGACACAAATTTCAGAAATTTCAGGCCTCCTGTCTTTTAAGTTTTTCAGATCTCTTTTATCATTATTTGCTAAAATATATCAAATGTTTTTATGCAGACATTTATTTAATCGTATCCATTTTTTCTAGATGACACAGCCAACATCTCCCATAACATAAAACCTGCAGGTCTAGCTAGCCCGTCTGTATTTTTAGTATGTATCGGCAGTTTATATTATGTTTCACTAATATAAAAGCTTTTAAAATTAGATTAAATAAAATTTCTTCAGCCTGTTAATTCCAACAACATATAGAGTTTCACATGTAAAAGAGAATACAAAAGTAAAAGGTTTAACCTTTTTTCCCCACACTATATTGTGCTCATGAGTTGACTGAAACAACTTTGAACACATTTGTAAGCAGATATTGTAGAGTAATAAATATGTGTCGTGATGAATAATGTACATAGTAAATGACAATTGCTTGTTTTACATCTTCAGGTCAATCCTTTTCAGAGCTGTAACACCTGGCTAAAAAATCGTGAGTTTGTCATCGGCTCATTCTTTTATAGTCTCCTTCTGACATTCTGAGTCGTGAAAAGTTACTTCTCATCGCTTCATCACTTGGCTTATTTGCTACAGCTGACTACACTAAATATGACAGATCACATGTCAGCGTCATCTCAGTTGACATGACTGTGCCAGTGTTAGTTGGTGAGGCTGCGTTGGTGAATTATGGGAAATGTGGTTTGTTGGCACAACCCTGTTAGCTGAAGGCTTAACCGTTATTCAGATGGACTACACCTACCTAAACAATAGGACCTGACAGTCAGATGTGTGATCATGAAGTGCTTCCACATTGGTGTCATTGTGAACATTTTCAAGGATGGATAAGCAGCAGTAATGTGGGTCTGACGTGTGTGTATAGAGGTAATAGTTTTCAAAAAGGTTTGTCCATTCCCAAAATTGTTTCGGATGCATCTTAGTGACCAAAGAAAAGAAATGCTTTGCAATCTACCAATAGCTGTTTCTTGTTCATCGCCTGATTTTGTTGATATTATGCTCCGTTCTCTCTCTCGAAAAAAAAAAAATCTGCTCAATATAAATGAAAGCTGTGAACTGTTACACTGTATGTAAAATAAAATAAACATCCTCTCAGAACATTTGTAGGGCTCCCTTTTGTGTTGTGGATGTGGACTCCGATGGTCATAAAAGGTCTGCAACCTTCACTGGTCAAACTGTTTAATTGTAATTCACCTTTGTTGCTGACACGGAGTCATCTAGGCACACACCAGTATAGAAACTACTTCATGCTACAGCGATATCTGTTTTCTCACAGGGCCAAAAATAGATGGGGGTTATTGTTATGTAGAGTTGTCCCAGTGTGTAGTGAGAGGTGGAGAGAACGCCTCCTGTCTTGGTTGACTAGGAAACTGCCTTTGTTTCAAAAAGATTTCTAATTGAGGTTCTGCTGGAAGGAAGACAGCCTGCTTAAGACAGCGGTCGCCCAATTGTGTTACTCTATAAAAAAGAGCAACTCTGAATTTCACAACACAATTGTATTTGAGAAAGACTGTAAACGTGTTCAGACACAATGCATTTTTACCTTGCCTTATGTACTTGACCCTGATCACTGAACGGTTACTGCCCAATGTATATCTGCCTCAAACAGCTACATCAACAGACTTTAGCCGTTGGCGAGATCGCCAGTTTCACCAACCATGTGTGCGGAGTGACTCCGTATATGTTTGTGTGACAGCTCCGACTCTGACTGACCTCTTGATGGTTCATGAAACCAGCATGAGTTCATATGTCTGATTAAACGGTTTGAGGTCTATGAGCTAAGGCCACTTGTATTTTGTGTTCTGTTCACATTTGAACAGGCTGAAAAATCTATTGATTGGTTTTACCCAGCTTTTCTAGGTAAAAGCAAAGAAAATAAATGTCTTTGTTTGTAAACAACTGGATGCATATACTCTGTCTGTCCTTGCTGATATATAACTTTTGCATTTGTCTTATTTTTTAATTAACCTTTAATATATGTATCTAGCTTCAAATGAGTATGGAGGAGCTTAAATATTCTTCCTTCCTGTTATAATCTACCAACCTTAAGAGGAAATTCAAACTCAGATTCTCAGACTGATCTTTTGGAAAAAGTCACAGGTTGCAGTCAAACCAAAATAAACCAGTAATTAAAAATCCCTTAAGACAATACTTCAAGTTACAGTAGACCCTGTCTCTTCCTTTTGAGGTGTGCTGTACCCCTAAAGGTTTGCTGATGTACTCTCACTCAGTGCTACTCTTCATATGATGGTGATTCACTACCAAACACTTCCTACCTTTTGGATCACAGCTGTGAAACCTCAGACTTCCAGACCATTATAAACTGAGGGCTGGAGACCAGACAGCTCTAACTGCTCAGCA
>NW_018128132.1:376828-377689 GCF_001952655.1 Monopterus albus
TAACTGGAGCATCAGTGCATGCGCTCATTGTCCAGGCTATGCGAGGGTGCATGTGTGATTCTGAGTGGGTGTGTGTTTGTGGGAGAACATAGAGGTGATAATCAGGGAATGGCCCTTTGGGACGACAGAGAACTTTCTCGTCCCTGTTGCTGTGCTGTGTGGAGCTGTCCTGGGCAGGGACTCCCAGTTGGTTTCTCTCAACCCCAGCCCACCCCCCACCCCTGCCATCCCCTGAGCCCACCTCTTCTATTCCCTCTTAAACTTCACTCAGTCAATCTCCTGTTTCCCTGTGAAGAGGCTTTGCTCTGATTTCCCCAATGCAGTGACACTGGACAGTAGAGGGGAAGTGAGGGAAGGTCTTGGGAGTGTATAACTTAATTTATAGTGATAGAAAGCTGGAAAGAAAAGGCTACAGGGGACTTTGCTGCCTTTGCTGCTGTCAATCAGGAGTAGCTGAGTGCAAGAGCCAGTGCTGAGGTGCTCAGCAGCCAGTCTTCCTGCCTGCTGGTGTTTCTGTCATCTGTCCATGCAGTAAGGGGAAACGAAAAACAGAACAGCCTTCAGAAAGTTGCCTCATCAGGATTTGCTGTCTTTGAACTCAATTTTAAGGGAGGTGTTTGGGGAGGTTAGGGGTGTTAAGGCTGCAAGTGGTGCCAGGGAGTTTGGTTTGCCATGCAGCATTCTTGGGATCGGACAAGTAGCAGCGTCCACAAAGGTCATACAAAAATGCCAGGGCAAGGACAAAATGGCGGATATCTACCTGAGACGATGGGTGAAGTGGCAAGGTAAGATTTTACAGTACGTCCACCACTCAAAGATAAGGCGTAGTACAGACACATGCCTGCTACTCACAAGTCTGTA
>NW_018128132.1:377745-386168 GCF_001952655.1 Monopterus albus
AGAGTAGCTGTGTATATCTGACAGATGAACTGTGCTGCAACATTGCCTTACAAAAAATCTCCTGCACTGTGTCTACTCTGAAATTCAATTCGCTGCAGTACTATAGTGTTTTATGTAGTGGACACTATTCTTAGTTCTAATGTAGACAAATAAAATATGAAAAAAAAAGGAGTATGGAGAAATACTACAGTATGAAACAAATTTTTCATTTTTGCCAAGGCGTTACTTATTTTGAAAGCTTACCCACACTTTCTGAAAGAAACTCTGAGATGCTCCGGTATAAACACTATCTTACAATATTATTTAAAAAAATTAAATCCCAATTGATACATAACCTATAGATGTTTGTATAAAAGTATGTATGTGTGTGTGTGTGTGTGTATAAAATGTAGTGTGTAACAATGTGTAGTGTAATTTGCTCCTTGTTATAAGGACCTAAAAAGTAGCTAAAACTGAGACTAGGTTTCATGTGGACACAGAAAATGATAAATGGATTTAAATTCTTATTAAAACAACTACTGTTCATGTTCCTAATTTTATTTACCATTTAATAAAATCTTTAGATCTTGTTTTACAAGGTGAACTGATTATAAGTTGCAAAGTTTAATTCTATTTTATATTTTGTGAAATAGTGTACTAATGTAGTGTAAGATAAATTCAATATTATGTTGTAATGTAATAGTTCTACATTTTATATATAAATACAAACATTACAGGCACATTTGAACACTTATCATAAGGGTTTAAAAATGTTTCATGATCCTATAATAAATAAAAGTAACAGAACTACTTGCTACAAAGTTATCTATCTTAAAATGTGCTTCTCTACCTAGAGGGGAATACACAGTATTTTCTCAACATAAACAATGTACATAATTCTATAGCTCAGTTAAACACAGGCAATGATTATATAAAATAATTCTCCATGGTGTTCTTCAGTGTGTACTTCATTGTACTGTAGATAGCATTAGAGATTTTGTCAACACTTATTCAGGCCTCTTGCTGTGAACGCAAGGCCCCGTACTCAGCTCGGCAGGTTCGCTGCGTAGCCGTAATTTAGCATGGGTGGTGTTATAAGACATATTACGTCTCACAGCCTAAACGGAATCAAACCAAACTATCAGCAGTGTTGTCTAGGTTTTATTCTTTAAAACATTTTGTATAAAGGTCTGTTAATACAAAACTGCCTAAAGCCACAAACACTGCATGTTTATGCCATTATAACTGTTGATACTGTACAATTACCATAATATCTTTCTTCACGGTTGAACTTACATTGCAAATACTGAATATTTCCAATATAGTCAGTCAGGTCAAATCAAGTTTGTTTTATTTATAATACTAACAGCACAAATTACACATCTGGCTTGATTTTAAGATTTTTCAGTACTTGTTAGTTACATAATAAGTAGTGTCAATTTTTAGGTGTCAAAATTTAAATTAATAGTACAGCCGGGCTATTCTGTTGTGCAATTCCTGGCTCAGCCTGAGCTTGGACACCTGTCCCCCCTTGGACAGGTGAAGGTGCAATGAGTGTTGTAAGTACAGCAAAAACAAACAGAGTAAGGAATGAACAGAAGTTTGTAACAGTGATAGAAACGGAGTGAAACGGTAGAATATCACTATGTCAGATTTAGTTACAACAAGACCAGTATAATGCACCAGATCAGATCTGTTTAAAGAGAGTAGTGGCATTGCACAGTGGCATAAGCCATAGTAGAGGTTATTGGGTATAAAGTAGCATTAGTGGATGTGGCAGCTTGTTTTTAACACCGTAACTTTTTTTTTTTTATTAACACTTTTTAATGGTTTTTTTAAAAAATGTTCTGAATGTCCTTTTAACAAAACAACAACAAGACAAGCTCATATAAAAAAAGACATCTCATAATTTTCAGTGAATAGCAACGACCCTGTTGTTCTATTTGAGTTTTCATGAGGAATCACAGTTGCTGTCTCAGCACCTGTCAGGGTCTTTTTACTTGTACTGTTAAATAATGAAGGTTGTGCCTTTATGTTCTTTTGTGATACAGTATATTTTTAAGTGATATAAAAATCTGTTCTTTGTTGTCATTCTCCAAACAGGCCGTAAATGATTAAACCCAGTGTGTGCTGGTTGCACTCATTGCTGTGATTCCAGAAAGGAGCTTGGATTTGCAACAAAGCTGTAATCCAGGCTGCAAAGCACAACAAGATACAGAAATTTGAAGTGTTAGATAAAACATGGTTAACATGTTTCATCATGTTCACATTAGCATTTATCTCATCCGTCTATTTCCTGTGTCACTTTCCTCGTCTTTTTTTTTTTGCCACCTGCTGGCTTCATATCACCCCGGCAGCAGGTCACAGAGGGGAATGTTGTCTGATCATGTTTCTGTACAGCAGCTCTTCATCAGTTCACTAATGTATGAAAAGGGTAAATTTCACTGAGATGGGCTTTTCTGTCGTTTATTATCTCTTCTTCTGTAGCAGTTTTAGGAGTACAACTAACTACAAGCAGTAATAGATTAGTTGTACCCTGGCCTTACCTGTATATGAGAGGATGCATCTCTCCTTTTGCTTTCAGGAATTGTATTTATTGTCTCATCTCCTGTAGTCTTAGTATCATCTACTTCCTCTAACACCACCTTAAGCATGTTGCTCACTGCTGTGTTGACACGTGGCAGCAGCTGTGGCTAATGCTGATGTTAAATGGCTGACAGTTGTGTGGCACCATGCGGAGGCCTTTGAACCTTCCCAGTAAGCACAGCCAAGTTGACGTCCACTCCTGTGCTAACATAAGTCAAGTGTAGGCATGTCTTGTAATCACAGTAGATCATTAAATTGCTATAAGGTTGTTATATAAAACAAACCCATGTCAGCCAAAATAACAACATGTTGGCATGACACATATCCCATTCTTTCTTACTTAGACATAGCAAAGAGGGTATGAGTTTCACAAAAACATATCTTTGTTACTGTTACGAACTATACAGTCTGTTTTTGTGTTTTATGAGTTTGATCCAGAAAAAGCAGCTGTAGTTGGAGATAAAGTGGGCTGCAAATTATACTGCTCTGTTCTGTTTGACCTTGAACATTCTTATTGCATAGGGGCCACTAGACCCTTTTACTGGGGCTTGTGCTCCAGTATTGTTCTGCTGTGCTCCAGTAAAAGCATACGTTCAAGTTTTAACAAGTTCCTATATTTGGAAGTAGATTAATTTAAATGAATAATAATGGGAACATATTTGTTTTGTTGTTCTAATCCAGAAAGTCAAAGCAGCAGTGGTTAGGGTTCATATACCACGGCGTGGACATATGTACATCATTCATGTTGCAGCTAGAGCAACGCAGGGCACACAGCAATCCATGTATTGCGCACAAAACAAAAGAAAGGAACGGACTGAGGTATGTGATGGGGACTAATTTAAGTTTTTGAATAATACCAATGATGTTATTTTGACACTACTGACACTACTCAGACACTACTGACTCGTGGATATGGACGTAAGAAAATTCTTCAGAGGCCGAGACGGGTTCAGAGAGATGAGGGTGAGAGAGGTGAGACCTGGCTATAGTTGGTAATGTTAGTTGGGTTAACAGGTATGTAACTGGGCACGGATGTTGAATGGGAAGTAAATTAGAGCTCTGTACATCAATACATATGATCAGTAGATGCAATTAAGATGCAATTTTTTGGTGCAAGAATGCATAATACATCACACGTAGCGGTCTATGTTAATGCTGGACTATTCATTCTGCATTTAATGAATAGCCTATAACATATTTGATGCTCTTGTCACACAGTCCAAATATTGTTTTATGCATTTTTAATAAACCGGTGATCCTGCGGATGGAATGGAAAGTGTGGAGGAAGCCGTTTGTGTCTGGAGACAGGTGTGCGACCACCAGCCATCCACTGCACAATACACTTTTGAAATAATTGGAACACGGTTATGTTACGTGGCCTTATGAGTTACAAAAAAGGAAAAAAAAGAATGAATGTGTTTTTCTTTAAAATAACTATTTGTTGATAGATTATTTTGTTGTGAAAGCTTAAATTTGACAAATCAAACTGGGGCTGCTTGACAATCAATTTAGTTGTTATTGTAAAAGGCAAAAGAATGAAAAGAAATGTGCAGTACAGGGCTAGACCTTTATGCCATAGATCATGCTGAGAATGTTCTTAATGTATGTTGAAATAAACATTTTTATAAAGATTAATATCTCTACATTTTACCTTTAGCAGTAGTTGTTGTAGTAGCAGCAGTATGGCAGTGGAATAGTGAGCTAAGCATGGGAAGTTCACATATCACCATATATAGCACATTTCATTTATGCAGTAAAAATTAAAGGAAAAAGAATGTGTGATTTGAGCAATGGGGGGCCTGTGCCCCAGTGGAGCTTGATCTCTAGAAACACCCCTGTCTTATTGTAAAACTCTTGGAAATAAAATTATAGAGTTTATCTGTAAACGTACTTGCAAATATCTAAGTGTACTGTATATGTCTGTGGTTCTCACCCTGCAGCAGTATTATGTCCTTGAGGATAAAGGTTTACAGGTGATGAGTTGGTTGACTTAGCAGAGCTAACTGTCTGGAACAATGGAAGTTGACAGGGTTAAAGAGGCTTAAATGTGGTTTATCGTTTATATCAACATTAAAAGATGGCAATGAGAAAAGAGTGTTGCCAAATTTTTCCTTCTGTATATGTTTACCAATGAGATTTGCACGTAACTTGGACAGGCTTGAGTGGGACACACCAGGTAATCCTCAAATAATCATGGTTTCAGGTTTTAGTTGTGGGGCTGCTATAAATGATGCCGTGATGCAGCTCAAAGGCGCGATGGTCTTCTGATATGATGCAGAGAACATGTCAGCTCCTATATTAATAAATAAAGTCAGAAGCTGCAACATTATTTTTAAGGCTTGATTACAGTGACCCGGAGTCACCCTCACATACAGAAGGGACATGACTGGTCACTTAAAGTATCTATTAACACTAGTGAACTCCTACAAAACTGTCACATGCTATCAGCTACACATACTGTGCATCTGAATTAACTGTAATTCTATACTGTTGCCTGCTTTGTGATTACCAGTAAACTATAAAGTTTGGAAGGATAATTAAGGGAAATGGTTATAGTATCTAAAATGTTTTAGAGCCCAAAAAAGCCCATAACTGCCATGTCTGTCCATAGTGAATTTTACTTCACTACATTGTTATTATTTTCAGGTAATGAATAAATTCAATGAGTATGAACATATTTTATTTCCTTCTACTTTCTAATTAAAAAAGTGTAGTTACAGCTGTGAGGACATGACATTTGACTCCGTGGGACATTAAGCAGGAACAGACCTTAACTCAAACTACCAGGAACAGATAATTAAGTCCTATGGGATCGCCTCTTCGTTACGACTTCTCCAGTGCTAAGTGCTCTTATACATAAGCTGGCAGAGTTTAAAGGTCTCAGTGTAAACACAACCTAAATTTAAAGGGTTGTTCATATGAAACTAATGAAGTGAACTTCATAGGCACAGGCTGCAAGACTTGAAATAAAATGAAACTCATCCAAGTAGTTTAGGTTACAACCTTAAATTCTCTATGTCTGTGCATAATGACTGTTTATGTCTATGTGTATTTATATGTGCATATATGAAAGTTGTGTTACACTTTACACTCCATTTGAGTCCAAATGTGCATAACGACTTCCCTAATCATTAGAAATTTTCTCCTAATATTGTCTTATATTTTTTTCAATCCAGCCCTCCCATGATCACATAAGATGGCTGACCCAGGTGCTAGTACAAAAAAGGTGGTTTAATGGAATAAAAACAACATGACAACAAAACAGGGTCCATAATACATACAAGGGAAGGGCAGTGATGACTAAGGAGACCAGGACGGTAAACACACAAACTAACGACAGGAACTAGGAGGATGAGCAGGAGGATGAGAACAGACAGGTGAACAAAAAGAACCAACGTAAACAATGTAATCCACAGCACAGAGACTGTCAGCGTGGAAGACAAAGCACGTATTTCTGTGTTGCTAACCGCATAATTAGCGTGATAAGGTCAAGCCAAAACGCACAGAGACTGTCAGCGTAGCATCTTACACACGTCTAAAAAATGCGGGTCAAACACAACATTTGTATAACTTTAAGTATAGTACGTTACACGTCGCAAATGCTCTGGCGATGACGGGGCGTCTGCCAGAGGTATAAATAAGGAAGCCAACAAATCACCTGAATACGCCTCAGGTGTGCGCACTGACCCACAAGTCACTAATAACCCGATGCGACACAGCATGAGGCGTTGATCCCGCAAAAAGGGAGAACAGGAGAGGAAAAAACGAAAGAGAGGCACGTCGCGCAGAGCGGACCTGACAGATGGACCATTATACTGATCATTAGAACTGAGTTATGCAAACCAGCCTTCACGTTTTGGTAAAGATAACTGTCTGCTGTTAATTCAAAAGGATGCAGACATCAACAACTAGACTTTCCTCCATGTTGTTTTGGCAGTCTTCTCTGTCTGCATGTGTGGGGGGGGATTGCATCAACAAGAACAATCTGCATAGTCTGCATGTCACTGACAGTGACATGCAGTGGCATAGTTAGAGTGTAACACTGAACATTTTTGAAAATGTATTTTTTTTTCTTTCTTTAACAAGGTTACGTACCTGAGATCAAAGCTGGGTTTAAGGTTTCTTGATTTTTTCTGTTCATTAGACCACGTGTGCCATTTTTCACCATGAAGCTTCTTTTCTTGCTTCTTTTCGATGTTTATTTGCACTGAGGATAGCACCTTTAACTTCAACCTGGAAATGGCAAATCTTTTTGGGAGACTTTAATGTACATTTTTATGCATCAAAGTGAAGCACTTTTTAGTTCTAAAAAAATGTTTTTCTGTTGATCAGGTAGTGTAGGTAATGGTTAGTGCAGGTAGGCTATGCTCTGTGGGCACATTGCTTTAATTCTGTATAATTAATCCCCACATGTAGTTCCATGAGTCATAGGTGTGTCACGTGTTGTTTTATGCTCTTGTCAGAACCACCATGGCTGTGCTATTTTCTTCTGACAAGGCTAACATGAGTAGGAGGTCTCTGCTCCTGGTTGTCACTCAGCTGTTTATTGGTTATGAGAGATAGTAAAGGAAGGGAAGAGGAGGATTAATGGCATTGCGTTCTTTGCATGCTGTATACAGAGTTGCTTTTATGACACTTCAGACAGTGTGCAAAAGCTTATACTGACATTTTTTTAATATAACTTTCCAAATGTGTGTCATAAAGTCCTGTCCCAGAGCTGCTTCACCTGGTTCAATGAATCACTCCAGCTATGAATTTAAAGAATGTACTGAATGCATGTTGCCCTACAGATTTAACATAGAGGTGTGTCTTAAGCCCCATTTGGACAGGATGCAGGGGAGGTAGGATGACTTAAATATTACCTACCCTGAATTTTAACCCCACCAGGAGTGCAGATGTGGGTAACTTTTCACACTTTCCCCAATGATAGTGGAAATGACTGTGAACTTGCTGACTCTAAATCTGTGAATCTCATTCAGAGCAAATTCTGCCTTATGTTTTTACCAGAATTGAACCAAGAATTGCTTGTCACATTTTAATCAGCTTTGTGAGAAATGTGACTTTTTGTGTGAAAACAGAATTAGTGAAAAACTGTTTTTGCTAATCTGATAGATGACCCTGTCTGTGAAACTACATCACATGTGGTCACTATAGCCAGAAACAGACTCAGCAGTCATGTAGCTCAGCACTATCACTATCTTAACAGCTCTGGTATTAATCGGCTCCAGGACTAATGCATAAGGAATATAGCCCATAGAGCCTGTGGTTTTCAGTGGCATTGCAACAACACGGAGCCTTTTTCCATCTAAAGCAGTAACACAAGCAAATTATACATTTTCCTGTAATATTGATACAATAACCTACTAATGTTCTGGCCACTATTGCATCGCGTTCAGTATTACATACTTGACACACATGCTACAGAACGTGACTCTTGGGTTAGACTCTTGGGTCTAACAGGTCCGCTCCCATCCTGGGTTCTACCTGCACAGGGAGCCTCCATGATCTGTCTTTGAAATGAGCCATACTGATTTGAAAATCTGATAACCTCAGATCAGTGGGGGCGTGGCTTATGAGGGTCAGTGCCAATGTAAGCAGTGCAGATTTTAACAACAGTGGCTACAGAGGGTTAGAAATAAACACAGGGTCTAATCAAAGTGGGGTGGGTGTGCTTAGTACAGCATGGAGAAAACACGTCTAGACAATTTTTTACGTGATTTATCCAAATGTGTGCTAAAACTTAGTTAATGCAGCTTTAAGGTTTGACTGAGTTATGAATCACAGGAGTATGATTTTTTAAAATTCTAATTCACCTCATGTAGCATCTTTGCCTCCCCTTTAACTCTCCCATGCCTTCC